>NC_092359.1:17429959-17554956 GCF_030848805.1 Temnothorax longispinosus | reverse complement strand
AAATTGCATGCCCATCTCTTCGCGCGTGTGCGTACGCTCACGCGAGGGAGAAACTGGTTGGGAACAAATAGAGAGGGATGAACAGGTGAAGGGGAAAAGGCCACGCACAAGCATCCACACACGCACAGGCGTATACACCCACTGCGCGAGCGAGCAGAGAGAAGGACGAAGGGGGGTGCGGAAGGAAGACACGGCGGAGGGATTTATTACTCGAGATTTACTGTTATTACCCGGAGGGGGAGGACCACTCCGCAACGGGCAACGACGATGCATACGGCGTGGGGTGTGTTTATCCGATACGTGCAGTTCGCGCACGCACGCACACACACGTATCTGTACATGTGTGCGCGGCGACACACGGATATACGGATGCGGAGCGCATCGTTGGGATGACCCGACATCCGTGCATCCCGTCTCCTAGCGACCTGCGGTTTATCGTTCTACCGTTGCACGCATGTATTACGTCGCGCGTAATTGAACGGTGATCCTGTACTTTGTTTCACGTCGTTGTTGCTCGCACGCGTGACGTCGTCCATACAACTGTCACTTTCGAACCGAGACGAGATTATCGGGTGCCTCTATCCTATCGATACATAACGAGAAAATGGCCTTCTATTGTTGGTAATATTACGTTACTACCGGTACAAGTGAGATTAAAGTAAATGTCTCATAATAAAATGTAGAAGATAATAATAGTAATTCATATAAGTGACATGGGAAAGATTATGAAAAAATTCAGAATAACTTTCTAAATATGTATTTCTCCATGATTAGATAAACGATATTTTTTATGGTGCAAAAACGACTTTTGTTAACAAGCTATTTTTTAAAGTGTTATTTTCTCGGGAAACGTATGATTGATGACTCCTTACGCTTTAGTGGTACAAATGATGGAAAATGGAATAATCTTTGTAACACAATTTCAACGGAAAGTAAAAGGATCCCTCAGGAAGCTTGTATGAATATCGGAATATCGAAATGGGTCGGAGATTACGCGGCTGGAATGGAATTTGCGCTAAAGCGAAAAATACTTAAAAAAAAAATATATATATATATATATATATATATATATATATATATATATACATGTACATAACGGAGAATTTTTTGATTTTGGTTCAGCACGCGGCATGAATTTTTATTTATGCGGTACTTTCATCTCCCGGCCAAATGCCCGCTTTTATCTCTTTTTCGTAATACGATATTTACGCAATGGATCCGCATTTCACGTTAAATGCGATAACATTAGAGATCGTGGCGAGAAATGTCATGTTATCTTATGTAACTTTCAACGGATGCGATAACCAAGTTATTAACATGCGATTATCATTTCGTAAAAACATTACGAGATTATGTTATATTATGAGATGAATGATATTGCTTGCGTATATGTTCTTAAGTCAGATTAGATATTTACGTCTAACAAAAAAACAACACTTTAGTATTCTAGTAAATGTGAAGTATATATATTAGTCATTGGGCTGTTTTCCCGTAGCGCGTTGCATTATGTAAGACCTACACGTGCAGTTTATTTGCATGTAAATTCTTATCGTCGCGTACAGAGCATGACAAATTGCTTTTGTCCTCTGAAATAAGTATGATGAAATAAAACGAGTACGCTACCACGAGTTTACTGATAGAAAATTAAAAGATTTATAACAGTAACATCATTAATAGAACTGTATAAGACAAAGTATGATAAAAATAAAATTAAACAAATAAATTTACGTTCAATTAATTTTTCTCATTAAGTTATCCTGATACGATGTCAAGGTAATCGACATATGCAATTCAAAATGATAATCATTTTACACCTTAAAGACTCATCATCGTTAACAGATCGCATCGATCGACGCATCGATTATCTTCTGCTCGCGAGACAATCTCCAATCTCTATGATCGAAAGCTGTTTACATGACCTTGCATCTCCGCTTGGCAGCGCGGAAAGCGGAGGGCTTTAAAAGCGCATGACCCTTCAAAAGGGGCTAGGTCATGAAAAACAACTCCTACACCAGCGCTCTTTGTCACGAGGGGCAACGATGCATCCCCGGTTTGATAGATATCGTCAGCTTGCAGGCTCCCCGGAGTTGCAGGGTGCGGGAATTAGATATGCTTGGGCGGTCTCGCCAGGCATTTAAACCCTTTGTCAAAATCAACGCCCCATGCAGACAAGCAGGTAGCCCTTCAAGCAATCTCCCACCCGCCCTCTCTCTCTCTCTCTCTCTCTCTCTCTCTCTCTCTCTTTCTCTTCGTGGTTAACAAAACATCACCCTCTTTCCTCCAACTCTCGTCGCTTGTTCCCTCGTACGTCTACTATCGACCGCGTCATGCTGAATCCGCATTCTGCACGCGCCATTAGTTTCAACGCAAGTATCAGTCACTGCCACTCGCTCGCTCTATTGCTTCTCTCGAAACTTTGCATTACATACAAAAGTTCGGGAGATAAAAAGAGAGAGGAGAGAAAGAGACAGAGAGAAAGAAAGAGAGAGAGAGAGAGAGAGAGAGAGAAGTGTGTCATGGAAATTGAGAAAGCGAGATAGATAATGATAATTAATAATAATAATAATAATAATGATAATTTATTAATAACAGTTTCGAGAAATTGTTGTCATGTTTACTGTACATTATTTCTCATCGGCGAATTAAACCTTATATACATACAAATATTAAAATCCTATTCATTTGATTCTATACTAAGCTTGTTCTGACGTCATATAAAATACAGGAAACCTAGAATATCCTGCACTATCCAGCTTAGAAACATTCGTGATGCTGGAGACAGTTCGTGGAGGAAGAGCGTGTATTCGTACTTCAGTATCTGTCAATTAAATATTTGAAGTCGATAAGCTTAAACCGTCCCATTATTCATTTACTCTTTCATTCGTAACGCATTCTCACTAAGTTTTATCCGTTTTAACTCGTTCCCTAACGGTTCGTCAAATTTTCTATACACTACGGATCCCGGATGTTAAGCGCTTAACGTTCCGCGTCCCATTCGCGCAATAACGCGCACGAGTTTCATATGAATAATGGATAGCGCTAAATGCGCGGCATAAATATGAGGTTTTATGTACCTACATGTTAATACAACAAGGATCGCTGCGCAATTGTAAAGATTGCCGTTAATCCCGCGGGTGGAATACATTGCAAAATATTGCAATATTCACTTTATAACGTTGATTTTAGAATTCGGATGAATAGATTTTCATATAAACGGAAGAACGTGAAAGTGCAATAAAATGTCATATATTGAAATTAATACGGCAGCTAATTAAGCGCTTGTAGTGCGGTGAAGCGCGCGCGGAAGAACGATTTATGCACTAGCGATGGACGACACCGCACTTTGATAATTAGACTGATCAATTAAACGCATTTAAGGGGAAACCAGATAAATGCTGCGGCATATTCTGATGCAAAGGATTATACACGACAGTCTATATGTGTACAAATATCAAAGAGCAGAGCAATTCTTGTGAAAGAATTAATTAGAGCGAGAACTCATTAAAATTAATTAAGCAATATAGATATACGCGTTTATTCATGTTATTGTTACGCTCAGAGATGAGTATCTCCACGATATGTATATTTATGTAATATATATTGCATTAATAATACCCCTATCTTCAAGATATTCGAATGCTGGAGATTTTTATAGTAATATCCATTCTGTATAAAACCTAATAAATTTCCTACATGACTATTTTATATTAGTTATAATGTTGTATCACAATAATCTAGCATTGGCAGAAGGATTAACAGTTATATGATTTACCTTATCGCGTAGCGAAAGGCGATATGGGTGAATGAAGGAGTTGGCCAACAAGTAAGAGTTGCGATCTTCGCGCTCGCGCAAAGATCTGTGTGTCTTCGAAGAGACGCGCCTCGTCTTCCACGATGCTTATTTTAGGAGCCGCTATTTCTGCCGATGTTCTCTCCACGGCGCGGCGCTATGGACGAAGATCTCGCTGCGCGTTTGTTGATAAACTTATTTCTACATCGCGGAACGCGAAGCGGAGCGAAGCGAAGCGGAGTGACAGAAGCGACGGCAGACAAGAGAAAGGGAGGGAGGGAGTGTAACTCGTGCCGCGAGATCGTGGTAACGAGGAAAAATGGCGACGGGGTTGAAGAAATCCCGGGACCGGGACCCGGGATCCGGGGTGAGCTTAAAGACATGGAAGGAGTCGGCCAGAATAAAAGTTTCTGGCGTATCGCCAGGCCTTCCTTTCTCTCTCTCTTTCTCCCGATCTTCTTATTCTTCCGCTTCTGAGACGCCCAGACCCCATGCCAAGATCCCGCGCGGCGTCAAGCCCACCTAATTTACTCGCAGTCACCGTCGATCCTGACGGAAGTTTGATAGAGCTGACGGGGCATCGCTCGGTTTAGACACGCTACGCTAAGCACGACATGTGACATCTCCGGACGTCGTAATAGCGAAATAAAGCTTTGGCACAGTCACGGTACTTCGTGGGATTAACTAACAGACACCTTGTACTTAACTTTGCAGTTGCTTTCACTTATGTTTACTTGTTACTTTTAAATAAAACATTTTGACAATTTCGCGTTTTTAACATCACGATCATACTTATTATGAAAAGAAAATCGTGTTCAAAACTCAAGTCCACTCCGTTCAGTCTTCGAGAAGAAAGAAATTAAAGAAATAACAATTATTATTAATAAAAAATATTAAAAAATTCAATGAATTCTCAAAATGCATATATAATGTCTCTAAAATATCCAAAGACATATGTTCGAAATATCAAAATATATGATTCAAAAAAATAATAGAATATTTATAAGTATCCATATCTAACTAGTTTATAAAAAAGCGCATAAAAATTACAGATAATTTGCGAGGATAACATGACTCGAAACTTTTATATGTAATAAATTTTACTAAACTTAAAAATAAACTCACGGCGATTTAGATTCGAATTATTTTGCATTCTTCAAAGTCAAATCTCGCTTACATAAGAGAACTGAATCGCAGCTGTTATAATGCGACCTTGGGACACTTTATGATCGCGAGAAAACCGACCAGAATCGCTTCTTTATTGCTCAGTTTACATTATGGTATCCACGTATTCACATTATTATTTATTAAAGCACTCGTGCGTCGTGATGCGATGGACGTGTCAACAGTTTCTATTAATAAGCAAGTAGGCATTTACAATTGATATTTTCCGTAAAGCACATAATCATCATGACATCAAGTAATCAACGCTGAAGGTCAATATATGCGATATAGCACAGTAAATAGCGTGCTAACGATTAACAGAATTAATTTGCGCTTGATCGACAATGTATCTCGAGGAGCAACAAGATATTTCCGCTCGTTCGAATTAAAGGGGCGCGTATTCTCTAAAACGTCACTAAACCAAATCAAACTGAA
The DNA here is from genome assembly GCF_030848805.1 of Temnothorax longispinosus. NCBI lineage: Eukaryota > Metazoa > Arthropoda > Insecta > Hymenoptera > Formicidae > Temnothorax > Temnothorax longispinosus. The sequence goes on along the minus strand of NC_092359.1, from coordinate 17,549,567 downwards.
GCAAAATAATACAGCTCTTTTCGACACTGTTATCGCGCAAAATCGTTTTTCAGCAAGCAAGCTTCAGCTAAGAAAATAATTCTTTTAATATTTTAGACAATGATTAGCGTATTATAACTGAGCAAGCGTTTTTTTTTATTTTCGTTAATTTAATAAACTTTAGCAGACAAGATAAAGACAGTAAGATATATTTATATGTAGCGTATATTTACCTCGAAATAATATTTAATCGCGTCGCCGAATCGAGTTCGTTTGTGTGCTTTTGACAGATAACGCGCGTGACAGTAATAGAGCGATAAATCGAGATTGATTGTGACCAATTTAGAGAACGGAGGAAGTAATAGAAATGCACGTTCTCTGTGCGCCGATTGTGTAAGTGCTCTCGATGGTATTGATATCGTGTCTCGTCTCGCATGACCGATTGCCCGCGTGGATATTGTCGCCTGGAATCGACGAGCCGGAAAGATCGAGAGCGATCGAACGAACCATTGACCGATCCGCGCTTCCGCGTCCGATCTTCACTTTAAACGGCTTCTTACGCACACGTATATAGTGTCTCTAAAATATTTCTATCATCTACGGCTACGGATTTGTTCGGCCAATCTGTATAATAAAGCTTTCTTTAATAATAGTTTTTTTAAACGCAATTGTCCAACTTTTGACATTATCTATCTTGATAACTAAGCTTTTTAACTTGTAATTTTACGATGAACTAAAATTCGCTTGAGTACAATTTTAAAAATAAGATTTTATTTTTATTTGAAACTTGATTCGTTAAAATTCACAGCTTTACTAGGCTATTTCTCGTGCGTCAATATTTCCAATGTCGAAAGATTAATCTACGCGAGTAAAAAACACGATAATTTTAGAAAAGAATAAAATACGAATATAAGAAACTTAAACGTAATGAGATATAAATGATTCAGTATAGAAGAATAAAGATTCATGCACGCAAAAAAAAAAGAATCGTGAAATATGGACAACTAACATTTTTTGCTGCGAGAGCTATATTTTTAGCAATAGGTTTTGCTACTATTGCTAAAAATATAGCTGTCGCAGCAAAAAAATGTTAGTTGTTCATGTTTTACGACTAAATTTGTTACGGTAGTTAATTTTTTTCCGTGTGATGTTCTCACAGACGTATAAATCTCTTTAAAAAAAGTTTATTAATATGTGCGCGTTGAACTAAAAACTGAGAAAAGAAATATTATCGACATATCCATGAAACCTAATACTCGTCACATAAGATTATGTCCAAATCTACACGAAGATTTATAAATTCCAATCTCATGAAGAGATCGCGGATCACGTTGTTTGCCCATGCATTACGTAACAACGCAGTGTTCTACAATGTAAATGTAGGAGTGAGAAATCGCGGTAATACCGCTACAAATCGTATTAGGTCGCCACGATAGAGAAGAGTGACATAATTCACGATCGCCGTTAACGCCAGGCGAGGTCAGGCAAGTTTCTGCTCCCGTGAGAGCGACGCTTTAATTAACGCTCGTAGTAGCTTTCTATTATCTTTCTCTCTCACTCTCTCGCCCCGTCTCTCTTCTCTCCTTTTAAACCTGATCTCGGTAACGGTGACGAGTCGACACATGGGTCAAGCCTCAATATTTCCCGCAGACAGCCAGCGAGGTTTTTGCTCCGAAGAAGCGAGACGCAAAACTGGAGCAATAAAGAGAAGAAGATAAAGAGAAAGAATGAGGCTGAGGATACGATCTATAAGGACCGACCGGGAATTCGTCACGTGTCGACCATACGAGCCCGGTTTATCCGTTTTTATTATTTTTTTTCCCCCGCTCCTCCTCAAGAATTTCCACGTATCGGGCCTTAGAGGGAGGAGAAAAAACAAGAAAGAAAGAAGCACAGAGAAAACGAAGAGGAGGAAGAGTCTGCAAAGGAGGGAAACGGCGGTCGTTAGAATGAGAGGGACGCCCACCAGTATTCATGGTGGCCTGGACCGAGAGAGGGCTTCGCAGCTGCGCGTTTTCTATTGTATCTTTACGACGTTGCGACGGCAAGCCAAGGCCTCCATTTCTTATCCCTGTTACACCCTGATACGCGCGTCTACGTCTTCCTTTCTCTACCTAACCTTCCTCTATTCACGCTCGCCTTTTACGCGCGATAAAAGCTCCGAGTTCCTCGGAAACGGAGCGACCATGATATGCGGTGAGAACTTTTACGGTATCCTTGGTGGAATGAGGACGATCAAGTACAGTTTGCACCTGTCAAATACGGTCGCTTCGCTTTAAATGATCTAACACAATATGACAATGTCAACGTAGGGGGTAACACTGAAGTAGCGACATGTGCGCTACATATGTGGCAAGAATACGTTTAAGCATTCGACTCTTATTTTCCTCATTTAAAAATAAAAAAACTTGTAATAGTGTTTGTCATAAAATCCGATCGCTTTGTACCAATTATGTATGCAGTGCGTTTGGAATTTTATGAATAGAACATCGAAAGTATGATGTATTATATACATAAAGATAATTAAACGCTATAATAAAATTTTGTTTATACTGTGATTCATATATACTTCCTTTTCTTTTCCTTATTCATTACAGAATTATGAACATAACTGTAATACAAGCTTTTTATTTCAAATGATAATAAGATGCGATGCTATCTTCGTCGTTTCCTTTAAGCGGTAATTTACGATCTCTTTGTTAAGTGTCTTCGACCTCATGCAGGAATGTCGATCGATTGGACTTTCGCGACAATTCTAACGAAGGTTACACGGAAATATCGATGCCGATAACATCGTGTCAAATGAGCCGTCGGATTATATTATACCGGATATCCTTCGGCGCTGCGCTTAATTGGTGGAGTCTCGTGTGCTCGTGACATTTTGTACACGCAAGTAATACATACATATACGTGATTGAATGCGCGAAGCGAGCGTGTACACACGAAGCCGGCATTCGCACGTTTGGGAGAAGGGAGGCACGGGCATTCGAGCTTTATCGGTCGTAAACACGCGAGTAATTATCGTCGCCGACCATCTTGTCCCGCGGTCACGTCACATATCCGGTCACTGACCATTCAATCGTTACGATCCAGGCTGCGGGTTACGACTAATAAATAATTCAGGAACAATAGGAAACGCGCAATCTTCCCTCTTCCCATCCCTCCGCGTGATACGCGAAAGAGGCGAACGAAAGCGCCGTGCCATTAACCCCCATAATAGCGAGAAATACCGAATGGGCCTTAACCGTGTGTGCAATTTCCGTCCAAATTATTACCGGGTCAGTTCAAGGATTCTTGAGACTTTGGAAATCTTGATTTCGCAACAAAATATCTCCTCTTTCTGATCGTCACTCAACTTTGAAAGAATCGATATTAATGAAATTGCTAAATCAAGATATAAAATACTCCGTTGCACTATTTCATCCTGTTATTTTCATATTAATGAATATGAAACAACAATGTCATAAATTAACAGGGCCAAGTTTGAAAATTGATTACTTATTAAGATTTTACTTGACTCTGCACAAATTTTACTTGCAAATAACTCAATCCTTGCTAGACATATGCATACACGCGGTGTTTACAACTGAAAGATGAAAAAAGAGACAATAAAAAAAATAAGGTTGTTTATTATTATTTGTAGATCGATATGCAAAGGTTCGCTCGCTTATTTATGCGGATGCAAATTCCCCCTAATAATTATATATTCACACACATAGTTACCAACACCTTCGCACGCCACATATTTTAAACCAGTTTATAAAGAGCACCCACGCGTGTAGCAAAAATAAGTGCGGCAATAAATGAAATTCACACGAGCGTCCATTATAGATATATACGCCTGTCTCGTGTACAATGCGGCGCGCTCAGAGTGTCGAGACCTTGAAAATCTAACAGTACGTGTAATTTCACCGTCAGTCACGCAACAACGATTGCGGAATCCTTACCCACACAGCCGGGCTCGCGCTTGTGGAACGCGATACGACGCGATTTAAAACGCTTACTGTCGTGGCCGGCGACGCCAATTGGCGGAGTTACGTTCGATCTGGGGCAACGATACGCGCGTTTTAATGACACGGACGATTAACAGGTCAGTGTCCGATGTAACGACGACCGGCTTCGTTTCTGCTCGGGCCGCCCGTCGATTTACTTCGGTCGTTAGAGCGTACTTTGTCCCTGGTTTCGTCCAGAAAGGCCCGGACAATATAGAGAGTATTGTGAACCAAGACCGCCTAACCGGTCATGATGGGCATTCGGATTTATGACAAGCCGTAAAAGCTAAATGAGCCACCATGAACAGTCGAATCGAATGAGCAGATTGTGGCCTGTGTATACCTGCGCATCACGACCCAACCGCTGAAATAGCTACCGATAATTTGGAACCATTGAGAAGAAACCGTCGACTCATCTTCTTCTTAAAAGAAGAATCTTACATATTTAAAAGTAGATCGAAATCTATACCTAACCAAGAACTGACCAAGAATTTGGACCAATTCCATAATTCAAGTATTATATATGGTAATAGTTTTAGATATAATAATTCCTAAAAATGTGCAATATTGCACTATCGAATTAATAATTATATTCGTGATAAATATCTATATCAAAATTTTCTTAAAATTAGACCTGTAACAATATTACAGATCAGTCATTTATTAAAAGATTGGAAAGATCAAAATTAGCAAGTATAATTTAAACAAAAAAATCAATATAAATTAAACAATGTATACAACGCTAAAAATAACATTCATAAAGCTTGTAGCAGACATTGCAAAAACTACTCCCGACTTGGCTATCTGGAAAACAGCTCTTTTATTACCATTGAGTTATGTTAATCTAAATATCTATCTATACTGTTGTTTCGACATTATAATTTACGTGATACTTTGAATATTCTCCGCATTAATTATGCGCGTATACACGTCCAATACCGGTTTCTATCCAGTCGCGGATAAAACATTTAATGGAACAAGCGAACGTGAATAAGCAAACAGTTATTCCTTTTCGAACTTCGTTTATGGTTTGTATGTTGTAAGAATAACAAACCGGTTCTCTTGCCTCGTGCCGGGTAAATCTATAGTTTGATTAAATTTCTTGCCATCTATTAATCAGTCGGTTATCTGCAACGGCTCCATCTGCCATAATTTACCATATTTCAGTTTCTATGCTAAAGATATTAATTTTAAAGGTTAAAAGATATCTTGTACTTTAAGCTTGTTAAAATATTATAGTTTTCGTCAATATACTTGTCATTCAAGTAACACAAGTAACACAAGAGTGTCATCATTTTCAGACCCATTTCCCAGAAAGGTCCATCTTATCGTCCATCTGAAAATCATATATCACTTATGACTACATCTAGAAAAATTTTCTCCAGACACACCAATCGCAGACCATCGAAAAGCTAATATACGCACAACGATTTGGTGTCTTATCTTTACTAGCAAAGTATCACTTTCGATGAAGCGTGAGGCTACGTTACGCCTCTTCGAGAACCCGGTGACCTTGAGGAGTTTCGTCGCTTCGAGTCTTCGCCTCTGGTGAACCGTGGAGTGTGCATGAACGATCATCGTCGTCGACAGGTATGTCTCTTCGCGTATCAAGAGATGAAGTCAAAGAGTCTCTTACAGCCGATAGGGAAGATACGAGACAGGCACCGAAGATGAGACAGCTTTTAAAAAGACGATGTTACGCGAATGACGAAGCAAATGTAACAGAGAAGGAAAGACAAGGCAAGGGGCAATTCTAAACGGCGTGTCTGCCGCTTCAGGTCACGATCTGCTCACGTGTCCCGCTTAAGTTGGCTCGTCCATTACATTTTATTGCGTTGCGCCGATGACGTCACGACCAATTGACCTCCCTTGAGGCCGCTCCGTGAGTTTAACGCGAGCCTGGCTTCGGGGGGTCCGCGGGAGTCGTTATTCCTGGACAAGACGGTTCCTGTCGCGAGAAAGCGGGAGGAGGAGGAAGAGGTAGAGAGCAATGAGGGGAATAGCCGCGTGGAGAAAAGAGGAGAACTGCCGCTTGACGTTTCCCGACGCCGAAAAGTCTCCCTTGTTTTTTTTCTGGAACCAAGCCGACCAAGAGCGCAGCCAGTCGTTAGCCTCAAAGACTTCTCAGTATTCGACGAGCAAATGCTCACGTCGTGCGTCTTTCGGCGGGAATTCACCCAGCTCGCGCCAGATTAACTTCTCGAAGCTAATATATCTTCGACGGGTCATTAGATGGTTATCGCGACTCCTCGCACTGACCCGCCCTTGTCTCCGGGACATTCGTGCGCTTTGCGTCAGAGATTGTGGTGTTCACAATGCCTAGCTTGTAGCGTTTTCGTACTGAACTCTGAATTGCACGATCACCAAAGCAAATCGATACCTCAATACCACGAATTCTTTTCTTATAGCAGTGAGATGTTCCTTGACTAACAGACATTGCGGTAATCCTGGCCGAATGTAATTCTTGAAGAACGGAATCTAATTGATATACCTACTAAAAACTCGAATTAATTATCGAATGAATTCTTTATGGTTCTATACATACATATGTTCCACTTAAAATCGTTTTGTTATTAAATCTTTCGAGCACTGTAAAGCAGTCAATCGCTCAATCGTTATTTGTCTGAATGAGATGTTATCATTTTAATTCCTATGTAATTCCCCTATACATGAATGGAATTTGGACCACACCATGTAATCATCATCAGCGTGCTCCCTCTGCCTCCATCAAAAGCACTCGAGGACTCGGTGCATCTCGGAAGTGGACGAGCGGCGGTTGACCTCTCTATGACCTATGGCCGGTTTGTGCGAAGAGCAGCGAGATGAGTCATTGCGCTTTCATCTAGGTGGGCTGATGACGCGTAGCGGATACCTAGACTCGGTAAGCGAGTCATGCCTCTCTTCCTAAGCTAAACGGTATGCTAGTCACGTATGTACGTGTCTCTACTACCCATCGGCAATCCATCGACAATTGACTTCATATCAACGGGCAAAGGAAAAGAGAATGGACGAGGGCAGAAAGTGTAAAGAATTCAAGGGATAGAACAGTGTTTTCCAATGACTTTTGTTTTTGTACTGACAAAGTGCTTTCATTAAAAAATACATACACGTATAAAACTTAAAATTTGGAAGAATTTTGTTACTCAAAATATGTAATATTTATCACGAAATTTAATTATAAAAAAAATATATAATATATCTAATAAAAGACTATTTTTTTCAAATTCTAAACACAATTCCTGTAAGAATTTTAGCGGAACGACTAAAGAATACTCGAGAAACATTACCGTTTCGCTGGTTGAAAAATACTGAGACAGAGTGTGACGGGGACATCAAACGAACGAGTCGTCCAGCAACACGGTCATTCCCGTGTCGGAGGGAAGTCACCATATGGCGGCGACATGCGGCAATTTTGAAACTACTTTTGCCCGACAGAAGCTTCCCCGCGTGTCATTCGAGAGATCTCTTAGTTTTCTGGCCTTACTTTACGAGCTCTGAAAAATCACGATCATTCGTCTGTACTACGTATTTTGTATCGGTCAAACTATTCGATTTTGAAAAATGTTTCTCCCCTTTCTTCGGAAATTCGTGGTCGATTAATTTTATCAAACGAGTTACGGTCAGCGTACTCAACGATTATCACAACATGCTTCGAATTCATTGCGGGTTTCTTTTGCAAGAGCATTACGACGATATATTTACTTATTAGATAATAAAACGGTATCTCTCTACGCGCAATATTCGTATATAAATATACGGATAGAAGAAATGTTGAAATTCCTACGTCTAACAGAAACACATTAGAATTCGATATTTCCGTCAGTCGACGTCCGTCGACAGGTACTTCGCGTAATACATCTAAAGCTGACTCGTTAGATTTTGTAACTCCTGAATATCTCGTGGGATAAATGACAGAGAGAAGGAAACGTATATACGTAGAAGGAAGGAAAGAAAGAAGGGAGGAGGGAAGGAAGGAGGAATGCGAGAGTAAAAAGACGAAAAGGAGTTGATTATCGTGGAGTGGGTCAGGAGAGACGACGGCGCACTCTTAAGACGCAATCCACGACCATACTCCATCGTCATCCGTCCACCACCACACGCAGGCGAGGTCTACGTGAACGACCGCGCGAGGAGAGTGCTACGCTTCCTTCCTTTCGTCTATATGCCATCTCATCTTGTCTTTCTCTGGCTCTTCCTCCTGGGCGCAAAATATACGGGAGGAGTAACAGAGTCAGTCGACATTGTGAGAGTACAGGAAGAACAGAGAGAAAGAGAAGTTGGATTCCCTAGCGAGTCTATATCACGACGGGACTATCAAACAGGGGCGGATACAAGCCCCTCTCCCTTGTACCACAATTCTCGTCTCAGTCACTGTGGGTGTACTCTCGGTTAGGGGGATCTCATATACAACACTAGCACACACCCGACACGCAGCAGTGACTCGATCGGTCATACGCATACACACGTATATCGCACGATCACGAACGAGCGCAAAAGTCAGCGCCGGCGATCTCCACTTCAGATATGCATCACAGTTAGAGGGAAAGGGAAGAATGATGAGGAACAAAGACAGACGGAGGTCGACAGACCTCTCTGCTCTACCTTCTCTCGCCAATTCTCCGCACGAAGCGAGGGGAGGAGAGAGGACGACGATGTGGCGAACGGAGAGAACCCGCGGAACCGGTTTGACGGACCTCAACTGGTTTCATTAAACCCCGATTGTAACCTCCTCTTCTTCCTTCTCTTCCTCTTCGTGTCCACCCCGTCCTCCTTATCCGTCTCGCATCTGTGTGCACGCACGAGCGCGGCTAAAAAGCCGTAGTTGCTGACTCGATCTTCGTGTTGCCGGAGTCAAGGATTGCCCTCTTCTTTCTCCTCCTCCTCTCTTTCGACGATAATACAGAATACGCGAAAAAAAAAGTACGAGAGCCGAAGCGCGAAAGGAAAGTCCCTGGTAATTGCTTCGGTCCCGTAATACTAACACTCGGGCGACCTCGCGGAGGGCCTGCGGCCCTGCAACCGCATCTCCTCGAACGTTTCCTTGCTCCTTTTGCAGCCGTTGCGACATGTGCGTGCGGATGTGCGTGCGGGCGTGCGTGCCTCTCTCGTCAAAATAAAACGACCCGCTGTTGTAACTCCGCACGACTTCGATCGCGACTCGCACTCCGTATACACGCACGACCGATTACGACGAAAATTCGCTTTCAATGCTCACAGCGTTCTTTACTTTAAGGCTCGATCGTAAATTGGCATTTCCAGGAATAAATCGGACTGTCTATAAATCCCATCTTTCTTTACTGGTCGATAAATTCGCGTGATCGTTCTCGAACGTAGTCGGAGTGTTGTTGACGCTACTCCGATTTTTATTTTATGCAAATGTTGAACGTAGTTCTCGCGTTGGGGGAATTATATTTAACATTAAATTTATGTTAATACAAATATGGATATTTGTTATGCGAAAAGTTTAAGTCTTGCGGACAGAAAATTAGATTATTACCTCCAACGATCCACGCGTATCATTTCACATGCGACACATTTTATATGGAAAAAGACCAGACTAATACATAAATATGTATGTACACGTGTTTACAAGTTATAAATTCGCGTCGTCGAAAAGCGATTCATAAATCTTCCTGCAAAAAAATGCTATTGTCACGCTGCATCACGTGATTCACATAGAGATTAAATATTTCTTGCGACAAAAGACCTTGAAGACCGTTTCTTTAGCGTTCGCCGGGACGCTAAATAACTCCGACGTTATTTTATGGATATTCGCCCGAGGGAACTTACGCATTCTCGTCTCTGACTTCTCTTTTCTCCGTGCCCGTCTCGTTTACCCCTTTTTCTCTTTCTCAAATGAAAGGGTGTTTTGCTACAGAGTAACGGAGAAAGAGAAAGAGAGAGAGGGGGGAGGGGTTGCTCCAACGAGGGATTCTGCGAACCGTGGGACTGCGAACCGCCGGATCAATACACCGTCGAGTAATTGCGGTGTAACGTCCGTGGGCAGCAACCATGAGAGGGAGCGACGGAGACTCCATTTCGCTCTTTCTCTCCCTGCCGCTCTCTTTCTCTCTTCCTCTCAAAACGCGTTGATATGCATGGGGCTACAACGACGGCTTTGCAGCACGAGACTCAAGAGAGCATTATAATTTTGCTGTTAACACGCCAATTTAAAGTATACAGAGTATATTAGTAATTGTACACTTCTCCGCCAGATTCAGAACCTCCAGGTACCAGATTCTGACGCAAATCGCGGATTCATTCTCCCTTGAAGATTTTGCGAACATAATTGCACAGCCGCCCAATATCGAGCAACTTCGACGAACTCAGCTTCAGAACTACAAGTACACGATAAAACTTTGTTCTTTGGAAAATTTTATGCAGAAGACGCTTTAATAGAATGTACTTACAAACTTCAGCAACAATTATTGAGAGAAGGGGTTATATAATTTTTTATAGAATAAATTTTTGCTCGTAAAACAATAACTCCATTCATATTTCATATTCCGCTATAGTCGCAGTATCTGTGTAATTATTTCCTAAGTAACTTACGTAATTGAAGATTCGCAATTATTTCGCAACATGTGCGAAACCAAGTGCACTGATATTGCCTTAATCGGCTTACAGGAAACCGAAGCGCGTAGAAACATTACGCTAATCGTTGCTTGTGCTCTGCGCAATAAAAAAAGCGATTATTGCCGAGTAAAATTAGTGGGATGCGAGCTGCGATTACGCGGCAGTTAATCATAATCGTTGTCGTTTCAGAGATCTTGACCATACTCAAGGATCGCGTTAATACTGGCGAGGACGGTGCTCGGTCCATTTGAAGTAATGACGCGTTGTTAAATTAAAGGAAGACGTTTCCGTGACTGCCACTTGAAGATACTTAAACGAGAAACTTTCGAATTTCTTTCGAACCAGTCTGAAGGTACTAGGCGTTCCGAGAGTGTTCATTCAAAGATGAGAAAAAGATCTATATACTGCAGTTCGTAGATGCCTCGGGAAGAGAAAGAAACAGAGAAAGAGAGAAAGAGATCAATTTATATAATTGCTATTATTCGTGCGGCAATGCGCTAGATCAATATAATGAATCATTTCAAGAGAATAATAAATCGTTAAGGGGATTTAGTGTTCTTCTTTGAAGATCTTAAATTTGCTCGTTAATTTATTACACTAGAAAATACTGCGCAAAATTTTCGGAGCCAACAACCGAATAATTAAATATGACTTATGATAAAATTATCATTTGGGAGTAAATATATATTTTTAAAATAAGCTTTTTCCTGTTCTCCAGAATGTAAATATAAATTTTAAAAAATTATACATATTTAATAAATAAAGAATGTTTTTTTTTAATTACTTGAGTTTACACTTCAAGTTTGCGACTTATCTGGCAAATGCATTGTCTAGCTCAAATGGAAGGTAAGACTAAACAAAGAACGAAGATACATTTAAAATAAACTTTTAAGTAAGATAAAAAAATAATAAAATCTAATAAATTTCTATTAATTAAAAATGTGCAGAAATTAAAGGATTACGATAAGATAAACACTAAATTGAGATGAGAATCTCAAGAGGTTTTATGTCAATGCATCAGAGCGATACAATGCCAATTTTCGCGTTCTTTGTTTTCACAGGAAGACTCACGTGAATTTGGGTTGCAAGAGATTCGAGTGCGGCAAAGTAGTCGAGGAAAAAAGAATGGAAAAAGTGCGTTCGTATATATACACCGTCGTATAGATACACGTATAAATAGATAAAGTGGCGAGTCGTAGAAAGACGGAGAAGGCGACAGAAAATCTTGGCCGTTGGCCAGACGTCGCGAGATAAATAATTTATCACTATCGTGTAAACGTGAGGACCCGGGCCAGCTGGTGCGTCCGCATCGCGCAACTGCTCTCGCTCCTCATTGTCCGTTTTCTCTCTCTCTCTCTCTCTCTCTCTCTCTCTCTCTCTCTCTCTCTCTCTCTCATCTACTTTATGTCCGGATATTACCGCCTGCTATTAAAATAACCGTTGCGATGTTCCCGCTGACCGCAAAATGCTCCTTTCGCTTTGATTGCACGTCTACGATATGAATGGCCGCGGCAAAAAGTGGCCGCCAACAAAAAAGTCTACGGCCAACGAGGGATTTTACGTTTTGCTGAAATTAAGGCGATTCTTTCCGCCAACGTGCGACGGCTGCTTTTTTCACTGTTTCCCGCTAATGCAACTTCTTGCTCGTTTTCACGATGTATAACCAATTATAGTTTGTGGAATTAATTCTCGCTATTACGCGTTGCTATATTTCTATTATTGTGCAAAATATCGATTATTTGTTAAATATTGAGCGAATAACAAAGTAAATCAAACTGAAACGATATTACTTTCTTTCTTTCTCTCTTAAGAGAAAATTGTCTATTTTAATACGGAACATTATCCTCAGTACGAGAAAACTAGGTTATCGCTAACATGTGTGAGATCTGGTGCAAGTCAATATTGACTTAACTTTCTAGAATAAAGCTAGAGATTCCTAATAGTTTACTGATGAAACTAAAACATCGATATGTCATCAATGATAACATTATCAAAATTAAATAGTATAACAGTTTATACGGTTATTTTCATTTTAAGAGAATATTAGAAATATACATAAGTAAAATGTACTTATGTAAATTCACTTTACTTTAGATAAAATATTTTGTATTATAGCAAATGATACGAGTTATTTAAAAAGTGGAATAAATATAATTTTAAAATTGATATTTCAATCTCGTGAATCGATTTTGTCAAATGTATTGAAAGTTTATGCACAATATATATAATTTTGAACATATAATAAAAGATATGTAATACTCTTTTTTTAGAACAATAAGCCTAATTTTAAAAGATTAAATATTTTAATTAGAATCCGTTACAGATTATGGATAAAATTCTTGCGGAAATAAAATTAAAGCTGTTTTTTCGAAATAAACGGTATTAATTATCTGGTAACCACAAAATAGTAATCTGAAAACTATTTTGAAACTAGCAGATTTAATGCAAAATAAATGCCCTGTTTATTGCCAACGATAAATCCGACTCCGAAAAGAGTCGCGAAATGTGACCTGCGTCCAAAGATAATCTATATACGAAAGCCATTTCTCGGTTTTGAGAGATATTCGTTGTTTTGCAAAGAGAGAAATTGATGACCTGTTCCTAAAATAATACGTATAAAATATCGCCCTAAAGTCATTCAGAAAATTAATCGAAAATTCGTCCGCGGTTGTGACGCATCGGGAAAACCCGGAAAACTGAAACGCATAATAATGATAAATTAGTTGATTTCGCGATTAACCATGACGAATCTCTGTAACGTTTCGTACGGGAAGAAATAAATCTTTCATTTCCTGCTTTCGAGTACTCCGATAAATAGAACATTCGCAATTAATAATGCGTACCAGTAGCGAATGCACTATCATTGTAAACGAGAGATCAATAATAATTACTAATAATAATCGAAAACTTGATACAAAGGCTATGCACATCATCGCAATAAAATAATATTATTGTTTTCTTTTTTTTTTAATCAAAAATTTGATTTGTTAAAATCAAAAGCATGTAAAAAACTATAAACGTTTTTCACACGCTTTTTTTCAAATGATTTAAAATGACTTAAAATTATATTTACTGTAGCAGAACAAGTAACAGCTCTTCTTACTTTTTCCAGATGGATAAATATATTATTTACAGAAATAGTTTCTCAGTTGTTTTATTTTTGGTGCTTAGCCTTTATTTATGTGAGCACTTTGGTTCTAAGACGAAGTGTGTTGACGTCGTATTTTTTCCACAAAGCGAAATTGATAAATCGCGCCATTCTGAGTAATACGCGATGACACGTTGCAACGAAAAAGAAAAAAAAGTACATACAAAAGACGCCATTCCGTGTTCAATCTTATGAGACGCGAGGAATGTGGCGTAATCGCATTTCGCTTTGATAATCAAATCGCTTATCGTGCACTGCTGTTTTCTGAACGCTCGGCACGCCTTAGCTCAGCAATTTTTGTCGAAAAAAAAGACTGCAGGGAACGGAACCGAGCTGGCATATATATCGTTTCGTTTTGCACGTTTTCATGATAAGCGTAACCTGAGATACCTGCGCCTTATAAAAATTCGAGATGTCGTTGTTACGAAACGCGTACGTATGCGGAATGAGAATACCTCTTTTTAAGAAATGCAAGAATCACTAACAACTCACGATTTAATGATTTTGCCTTGTGACTAAAACCACGAGAATGGACCGCGAGGGATGTCCTCTTACCTGCAACAAAAAGATAACGTATTGGTCAGAACAATTTCAAAAGAGTGGCAACATTGTTAGAAAAGATTTCGATTTTCTTATTGTTAGATTTGCTATTCGTTTGATACAAGCGATTTTCAATCTTGATGAGGATTAAAATTATTCGACGCGTGTGATTGGATCTATTCGAGAACTCAACTGCATCGACAGCGGCGTTGAAGTATTTAAATTTTGAAGGAAGGAACGTGAGGCTGAAGTATGTAGGTCGGCAAACAAACTAGAGAGAGAAGAAAGAGAAGAGAAGAGAAGAGAAGAGAAGAGAGAGAGAGAGGGGGGAGAGAGAAAGAGAGTTGTTGAATCTGATATAGAAGTTTTGATAGCACATGAACAAAGATGCAGGATCGAAAAGAGATGAGGAGACTGATGAACGGGATGGTAAGTTGAACAAGGAAACAGAGGATGTATATACATATAGGTGGGGACATCTACGATGGATGGAAGGAATGGTCGACGAAGAACGAGAGAAAACGGTGGCAACAGAGACGCCACGGCGGGCCATTAACAAGTTCGACGCGGGAGTCGGAAAGTTAGCGAAACTACCGGCAAGTGGTGTCAGTATATAGCCCGGTTTATAGCGGAACTTCCATTGGCAATGCGCAAGTTCTCTGTATGTGTAGATAGTAACTATGTATGTAAGTGCACGTGTTGTATATACCCGAAGCGGTGTGGAAAACTTTGCGAAAACTCGCAGCCCCGGCGCGTGAAACTTTTTAATTGATTTTATTCGCTCGTTGTGCCGTCGTCGTTGTCGTGTTGCATGTTGGTGTGGTTCTGTGCCGCGTGATTTATTCGCCATTCTTGGACTTTCCACGCGAGAGGAATTACCAACGCGATACACAGTACCCTTGCAACCTGTTATCTGATTATCATTCCCCGACAGCCAACAATGTAATTAGGAAAATTCTTGAGGAAAGTTGCGGGTTATCTTTACAAAGTACCTTAGATGGATAATCTTTACTCGAGAGTAATGTTTATCTTTTTAATTGTATGTATATTCGACATAATCTCTTTCATATTCATAGAATTAGCTCTGGATTTAATCATTCCTAATTTCCAAAAATCAAGATAATTTAACAAAACGGTTGCAATTACTTCATTAATTTCTACTTCCATTGAATTACACGAATTCTAATATGTTATTTAGATAGCGTTAATTAGATGACACAATTATAAAGAATTATTATATTATGGGTATTTAAGCAACACAATTTCGCGACATGTAAATATATAAATATATATTAAAAATACAGAACAATTTTTACACCTTTTGTGAAAAATTCTTGAAACTATAAACAATTGGGGAAATACCTGAGTCTAAAGACCTGTAGATTTAACATTACTTGACTGTCCCGTGGAAAGTCTTTCAAAAATCATGACGAACAATGTTTTAATTCCTGGTCATTCCCTTTTCTAGTTTTGGTAATACTTTATACATTCCCGATCGAAAACTTCGCCAAGAACTTCGATGAAAATCAACTACAGTGATTCGATGGGAGAACTTTATCGTGTCGAACTCAGAGTGCCTCAAACTGGAGTTTCGACTTTCGAAAACTTTCAAAAGATCCAAGATAACTTGAACTCCCACAATATTTCGACACTTTTTCCGAATATCCCCGAAAAAAACGAATTCTGAGCAACAAAACTTGATATAACGCCGATGAAATCATGAGCAATCATCACACGACTCGCAGAGATTCCTAGTTAATTATTAAAGTGAAAAGTACTGGTTACTTTTAACGTGTTGACATAAATTATAACATTAATTATTAATTAGGATCAAATTGGCTCTACCGTTTCAATGTTATTTTAGGATAAATACAAAGTTATTTGATACAATTTTACAAAATGCGCTGAGATTGAACTTGTATCTACTTTATTGAAGATCCGCACCAGTGCGTGTGCATTCCGCTGCACCTTTCTTCCGCGTTTCCAACTCGATTGGAATCGTGCGCGCCGAGAGTAATTGCGCGGTCGGCGAATCTGGCACGCGATTGCTCCAAGCGAGATTGTTCATGATTTCACTTCCAGTTGCTATGTGTGTGAAAAGATTGAGGATGAGAAGCAATTACACAGAGTTCTTCCCACGTGTTTAGGAGAATAGCAACTTGTTACATATTATCTACAAAACAAGGCATTAAAAAGTGCGAGGTGCATTTGATAATACATTACAAACTATATTTAAAAAATATATATCTATTTATATCTGAAGTAATAAATTTTTCCAATCACAGACTCTTATAATTGTTTAACTTATATTATTTAATAAATATATTTGTTGTCAATTAAATTACATATATAAATGTAATATAAATATACTAAAATATATATATATATATATATATATATATATATATACATATACATATATGCCAAAAATTATCAATAGTAGGTTGAGCTATTTGTTTGCGTTAACTTTACATAATTTACGAATAGCGTAATTAAGTATCACGAGATTCGCTTATATAAATCTATTACAATGCATTCGTGAATAATTTGTGTGCTCTTCTCGGGGAATCGCGAACTTTCACGAAGTTCAAGATTCTAGTAGACGCCGTATCTCGTGGTGGGGACGCGAACAATCATTGTTTTACAACCCGCGGGAGCTTTCGGTATTACGGGCTCGCGAGACTGTACGCGTATACCGTCCGTGTGCAGGATGCGTGTGTGTAGTCGGGTATACACACAACCATGTTTGCCTACGGAACTGGCACACAATTCCCCGGAGGGAAATTTGCATGTACTTTACGCAACCAGGCGTGCACTTTCCTTTACAATCTCGCGCATGTAGCATGTCCAACTTCGCGAGTAACTATCGGGGGTATCTCAATACTTCGCACAGTCCCGGCTCATACACGATCACGGACATCGCCTCTCTACGTGGAAATATTAAGGCAAAGGTCTCGGAATATATCGCCTTAACCTTACAGCCTGCAAGTCTCGCAGCCTGCAAGAGACACGATCCATTGTCTTTGCAAGTGCTATGGCATAAGCGTCTCGACATCAATTTACCGAGAATATATTTTAAATTCACACGAACGTCAAACAAGTTTATTTACCATCATAAAATAATGTATGCGGCGCGTTATTAAAGTTTTTTAACGAATGTATTTTTCCGAGGAATAAATAATGAATGCGCATATGGAAGACTTCCTAATCATCCTGATTAACATATCCTCGTATTTCTGAATAAATATACAGATATTCTTATTTCTACATCATAAAATTTCTATCCACATAACGTTATTTCGTTCCTCTCCGAATAAATTTATAACGAAAAGTTAAAATTAGAAATTAGAAAGCTTAAACGAAATATCTGGGAACCGTCGAATGATACTGAGTGTCACATAAATAACTTCTAGCATAATAACTGTTAAAACATTCCTTCCTGCTTATTAACGCGCGTATCATCGCGAGACCGGGCGGCGCGAATGAAGTCCATCTCGGACAGAGCGCGAATAATTCTCTCTCCACGTGTCTCCCGACGAATAGAAAGAGAAAGATACTGAAAGGTATAGAAGGAGAGAGAGAACACTGACCACATCAGCGAATACCACTGGCACTTACGTCTGTAGATTTCTGTGTGGGTCGCGCGTTGCGGTGCGCGCCACACATACGCGCCGTCAGTGCATCGCTGTGTGTGCAGCCGGCGTAATGGATAGCACGTATATGCCCACGCGTGTATATAAGCCGGCACATATGCCTCTGTCTTTCTCTCTCTCTCGCTCTCTCGCCCTCTCTCACTCTATGTGCCCATATAGATACAAGCTCGGTTCCGAGTAGCGTGTCTGGCATCTTCGTATATAGCATCGTGGCGTGGGCTCGCGGCTGGCATGCATTATTCACGAACTAGTCACAAGCTAAACCCTCCACATCCCTCCCTCCCGTCTCCCTAACGCCGTGCCCGGCTTCCCCCTCTCGCCATCCTGCGAGTGCACCTCGCTTCGCGGTGCATGCACGCGCTCACGGATGAAACGCAACGCAATGTGTCGCTTCGTGCAAACCTAGGTGAGTTCGGGGCCCTCCATGACTTCCAATCTTCTAGTCTATCAGTGTTGCCCTTCCCTTTTTCAATATGTATATTTACCTGAGAGAAAGAGAGAGAGAGAGAGAGAGAGAGATATATATATATATATATATATATATATATATATATATATATATATATATATATATATATATAAAGTAATAGATCTTTCTGTTATACAATCATTGACTCAATTAAACTAATGAGAACGTTTCGATCGAGCCTACTTCCGACTCCAAGATACCGACCGACTGTCACTGACCCTGCTCTCTCTTTCTCTCTCCCTCTCTCTTTCTCCCTCTCGCTCGCTCTATCTATCGGCGTTTTACTGGTCGATCGAGTTCTAAAGTGCGGTTGAGAGAGTGTTGGACTCGACAAGCTCCTCCGGGAACCATTCAGAGGATATTGTTAAACTTAACTGAATAACAATCAGCGCGGGGAGTAACATGCAGGAGGAAATAAAGGATGCACCAGATTTCGAGATTTCGCTTTTTGTAAGAAATCTGACAGTTACGAGAAGGTGAACTGAAAAACACGCAAAATTAGCAATGATTTTCCACTGAATGCGAACTTCCGCTACTCCAAGACAATCCGGCCATTACCGAAGCGCGAAAAAAAGTAATGCAATCTCCGTTTCTCGCTAGTCGGGGATTTCTGCGCGTAAAGTTCACGCAAACTCGGCACTTGAATTACCAAGCGGCTTTCCAGGACAGTCCTGTGACTGCATAGACAGGAAGGGAGAAGAAGAAGAAGAAGAAAGCCCGGCGGCGATTACGCGAGGAGAAAGTTGCCACGGCGAAAAGAACGAAACTCCGTTCGTTTCTTTGAGCTCTGTCGTCATCTCTCCTTCTCTCTTTTTCCCTTCCTTGCGGCCTATAATCGCGAGATAGATAGCAAGAGAAGAAGACGCCCGAGTAGACGGTGAAGGGAGGAGAGCGAGAGATACGAGAACCGGTCCTCTCACCGTGAAGCCTGTGACGCGTCCACGGCGTTACACGAACGTGTAACGTTAAGCCCGTCGTGCGCGAATTTGCATAAGAGCATAAGCACAAGCGCGTAAGCGTCTGAACGAATGAGATGTCCGACATAAGTTGTTCCGAATAATAAGGTGGCATGTGGCGCGAATGTTTTGTCTCACTTGACACGCTTTCCTGGGCGCGTTTATGTTATTAAGCAGATTTACGCGCGGTCAGGCTTAATCCTTCTACTATTAAGCGGATAATAAAATTATCTCGGATCAGTTTTACCACTGCTTAATAATCTCAACCAAATAACTTTTGTTAATGTCTCATATATTCAGATATTGCGACACGCAGCAAGAAAAATGACAGAAGAGATTGACTGATTTAAAATTAAAAAAAAAAATGAAAAGATTTTGGAATAATTTAATTATTCTCCTTGTTAGCAGGTTACTAATAAAAATTAGTATAACGCCAAATAATGCAATTATTAACAAAAGATCTAAATATGATACATGTATGCGATAAATTTTACTAAATTGCCATACACAGTTGGAATATATATTTATGTAACATCGACTTGACGAATTGTTTTATGTTTCCCGTAATAAACGTTGTCATTGGTTTATATCTGATGTTCAGGTCATTAAACCAGAATTAATTCAAACAATAGTGGCTTGTCATTCGTTATGAATACCACAATCGCCACATGGTACATCGTAATGTTGCGTATACAGTGTAGTTATATTCGTTTTGTAAAATTGCAGAAGGCATCCAATATTTCCAATATCGAGATCGACCATCATCGATTTGACCCTTTGCGATCCGTCCTGCTTCGCGAAAGGTACTCCAAATCGCCCGATTTATCAATTTCGTAACAATTGTAATATCATGTTGTATTACTTGCAAACACGAGTTAATAATTAGCAACGAGTTGAACTCAACTAAATTACGCTATTAATATCATAAGTACCACGCACGTATTTCGCGATTTAATTAAATGGGATACCAGATATATATAGCGTTTAATCGAAATCTATTGTTCTTCTGCATGCATACGAGAATGTAATTATATTTGCAACATTAATTAACCTGCCGATAGAAGCACCATTTTCTTTTTGCATTAACTCTTTCACCCTATCAAAATGCGTGCATTAAAAGTGCAATCGGTTTGAAAATATATATGAATTAGGAACTTTCATTACGGAAAGCCTGAAAATGTTCGGGACATGTATGTCCCGAAAACTGATTAAAAAAATAGATTTATCGCTAAAATATTCTCTCTTTGAGTCCACACAGATATTTGAAATAAACCGAAATAAAAAGCCAAGCTAAAATTATTCGAGTCGTTCCATTAATAATAATTTTTTCAGCGCGGAGCAATTTCACGTTAATTATTAGTATCTGTCTCTGTTACCTATATCAATGCGATGACGCAAGTCGATAAAGCTCCATCATAAAATATTCCGCGAGATATATCCGCTAAAGCTTTCGCTTAAAATTCTCGAACAATGAGAAAATAATAACGGTGCGTGATCGTAATTTTCCTTTAATCTTGGGAAGAGACGAGGTGCGTCGATATATCGGCGATGGTGCCGCTGCTATTTTTATTTGCCTAATCTTCCGCCCCACCGCTATTATTCTCGCACAGCTGGTATCCTTCACTCGCAGAGAGAAAATATCATAAAAAAAAGATACGACGTGTTTCATTTAATTAGGCAAGACAAACGTTTACCGTGGATTTATACTTGTTCCGTCGCTGTTATATTCCCAGTCTTTGGGAAGGGATTTGTTGAAACATACCCCTTTCTTCTCGAGTTTTTTGTTTGCAAAATATCCGCATGGATATGCAGATAACTGCGCATATATGGTCCATTATATTCGCGGAAAACCCGAGAATTCCATTCGAATCACGATACTGCTTTCTCGAGCGGATATGTAATAGAGAGAGAGGGAAGGATATAAATTAATTGGTTAGAATTTAATCGCAATATTACAAAATTCGAAAATCAGGCAGATCTCAATATAATTAAAATTCCTAGAAAATATGTCAGGAAGTTATTCTGACCTGAAAAATTTCAAATTCTAGAGCCAAGAGCTTAAAAAGGAATAATTAAATAGGTTTTCCTAAATATGTTAAAATTTTAAGTGCAATTAAATTTAGCTAAAGTGTAAAATAATTAAATTTATGCAACGTGGCGAGCTTTTCAGGATCTGCCTTCGTATTCGCGATAACACGACTGCAGTGCAGTCCGTTATATGTCAGAAATTTTCTTTCTACGGGGAACGCGTCCGACGGGAGAGGCCTGAATATACTGAAACTGACGCGACCTCGTTACCAAACTGCATCGCGCAGCACAGAGAAGAGTTTAACGCGTACCATCACACCGCCGATATTCTCCATATTCACGCCTCACGAACGGATCCACTATGCATTTTCTCCGTGAATTGGTTCCGCGTACGCGAGCATGTTCAGTATTGCCATGAAAATAAGTGGGCGTCCGCGCAAATACCGAAGCGCAACCACCACCGCATCGCATATTCATAGAATAAAACGCGAGCACCGAGGGAGGCGCGTTGCGTAACCGTCGTCGAAAAGAAAGCTTAGAACCATGCATATTCCATACCGCGCGGCGCTGGGTTTCCCGCAGCCATGGAGCAAGAGGTATTTGGAAAAAGGCGTATCCTCTCGCCGGCACGTTCTCTCCATGTACCAGGCTTCACGTCCTTGGACCGAGTTCAAGGATACTTAAACGAGAAAGCGCGATCGCGACTATGGTGAATGCATGTTTTATCGATTTCAGCGGGATTTCTATAAAACTCGTGCCTCGTGCCAATCTCCATTCTCTAGGCAAGTGCGACGACAGGCAATTGACATTATTAAAGATTCACGCGCATGTCCTTGATCTCGTCGTCAGCACACCTCAAGGATTCCCGAGAACATCTCCCAAGAATCTTACTGAGAAACTCGGTCAGTCTCGCGCTTCCCGTGAGATGCAGCGAAATTATTCGAGCGAAAGGTCAACGCGTGAATTATGCAACGGAAAGAACTCGTGTCGTCCACCGAGGGTTTCCTGGGATCGAAGGTCTTCGATTGATCACAGTCAACGGACAGGGAAAAAGAAGTAATCATTAATGCCGCTTATCTAAAAAAGTCCTGCCAAGCTAACGGGGAAAAAAAAGCGGATCGATCGATCACGAGAAATATTCCACGTGCCATTCGTGGGAAAAGATCGAGAAAATTTATGTCATCAATTCGCGCACGTGCTTTACATAATCTATTAACGATCGCGAAGTCAATTTTTTTGCGAGAAATAATCTTTTCTTATTTTATTTTTAGACATTTTAATATAACAAAAGCTTCAATAAAAATATTGTTAAAAAATCCATTTGATATTAAACAAGGAATAAAATTTTATTATATTATACCTCCGATGTATTTTCTAAGCTTAATTAACAAATAAATTGTAGGTTTACGGTGACCTGTAATTCGAAACTTATACAATACTTTTTTGTTAACGATCAAATTCATCAGCTTCCAATTAATCTAGAGGAATCCGTACTTGAGAGAAAGTCCATGGAATTTGTAGGGCATCCTATATACACCGGCTTCTATTCGCGATATCGTGAGACGAGACGATTGACTTGCGAGATCGATCTCGGCGAAAAAGAGGCGCCACTCTAAATGGAGAGTAACGGCCATACCGGACTGCACGATCTGCTCTCCGGCTCTCACTTCAGGTAAGATCGCCCCTTCCCGCGCCATTTCGCCGAACCTGCACCTAACCAAATGCCGCATAAGGATTCATGGCGGACCTGACCATAAATCGAGGATAACGACTACTCCGTGTACGCGCCGCGAATACCGCGCCATTAAATGCCAGGAGAGCGTGCGAGCTAGCTCGTGTTCCGCAATTATTTCGCCGAAGGACGACCGCTTCTGGGTTCGCCGGAGGTCCTGCACGACGTGCAGGGACGCGACCGAGTTCTTCCTTCAGGAAGATGGAGGGGAAAAAAATTATGCGCAATGAGACTGACGTCTCGTTAAAAATCGCGAATAACGAAGCGGCGATCAAGATCGTTCGTTTTCCAAACGACTTTATGACGCCAAATATAAATCAGGTTTTATTATTCTTTTCGCCGCTTGATTACGCGGATTTATGTCTTCATTAAGTCTACCTCGCTCTGCAAAATTTGATTCACGCCGACATCGAAATAAACGGTTCAAAATATTTTATGTACCTCAACGTATAACGTGTATTACTTCTGCAAGGAGATGAGGACGATGCTAATAACTCTCACTATATGTAGAATATTTACGAACAAGTCTCGCTAATTTCTAAACATAGAATCAACATATAAAAGCAACTTTGAAACACGACACCTTGACGATATATCCATCTTTTCAAGATGTCTTAATAAAATCTTAATAAAATTTTAATATCCATTTTAATGGACATATAACCAGTTTAATAAAATAGGTGAGTTTTATCACTTTTACCGAATTGGTAATATTTACAAATAGCCTCCGTTATCTGCAAGCATGCATTTTCTGCAACTTTCAAACGCTAAACCGCACCGCTTGCCTTCAAAACGCGAGCTCTAATCTAATCTCGCTGCTTTGCAACGCTAAAAGAGGGATATACCTCGCCTAGGTTTTTCGCAGAAAACCTATACGCATCAGTTCGTTACACTATCATGTATTCACAAAGTATACAAGCGAGCGGAAATACCTCCGCGCGCGTTTTCGACGGCGTGCCAAGGCAATCTTCTCTGTTAATCGTGAGTTGCACTACCACCTGCTGCTGCTGCTGGTTGCCGCCGTACCGTACCCCTCTCTACTGTTCCGCACCCCTCTCGCCGTACCCCCCTCATCCGTTGAGGAGGGTTGATGCACTTTAAATCCCCGGGGCTGTATTTGTTTCGTGCCCTACCGAGCGCGCGCACTTAATTCGAGAGTTTCGAGACCTCGACGGGTCTCCATTCGACAACAATTGAAAGTCGATTGAATATCGTGCCAGGCGAGAGCGATATTCCTTTTCATATCGGAGCCCGGAGAGAAATACGTGATATAAATTCCGCCCCTTTCGACGGACGGACGGACGGACGAGGGACGGGGGTGATGCAAATGGAAGAGACGGAAGGGAGGGGGAGATGAATGCAGCCGCGACGCGAAATGGGGTTTGTCGTCGTTTATTTTCCGCGAACCGCGAGCACGGCCGCGCGCTCATAAAAGAACTCTCTCCTCTCTGCATGCTTCCGGAGCTTTTTCCCCCCCGTGAAAGTTTTAATTTTCAGCGACGCAACAGCGTGCCCGCGTGAATAAAAGTCCGACGCGGTGCTAGCTTTTCGAGAGCGTGACACTCTCCCCCTCTCTCTCTCTCTCTCTCTCTCTCTCACTCGTTTTTTTTTCACAGTGTATTTTACTGCTGGACGTCAGACTCGTGACGGGCTCGGAAAAAACGCGCTGTCAATAACATTACCGTGAGGAAGATTTAATAAAAGAAAATACTTTTGCGTATGCTTGAGGAAACGATACCTATTGACACTTTCAGAGTTGCGATACTTAATCCAATAACTAAAATCTAACAGCTAAGAATCTCTTCGCTGGGAAAAATTCTATTGCTCCCTCTCTTCGCTAATATAATTATTAATTTCATATTCAATAATAATTTTATTCTCACAGTTTTATTAATTACTATAATTATTGCCTTGAAAATGCAATAATTAATAATTTATTCAAGATCTTACAATCTTACCTCGTAAACATCAGCGTTGAAATGTTGAAACAATTGTATAGGGTAATATTTAAATACAGACATAATTTTCTCCTAAAATATAAAAGCCTTTTTCTAAAGTTCTACGTGCGTAATTTATAATCGCAAATTTTCACCAACTTTGTCTTTCAAATTCATTCAAATCCTCAACTCTGCTGAGCTTACGTCATTCGTTTTAAGCGATCGTATGTAAATAAGACATCCGATATACATCGAAGCGCGGTAAATTCGCGTAATCAAATTCAGGGGAAAAAACGCCGCGTTGCGAGATATTTATTAAATATCTCGCAAATCCATCTTGCGCAATTAATGGGCGGCAGAAACGCGCGTATTATGGAAAAAAGAATCGCTCTTACGTAACCCGTATATCTGCTAATAATCCCCGATACGTCGCGTGATCCTTCTTCCGCTTCTCGCTTTTCCGCGCGCGCGGCGACCTTGCGGCTTACGTCGCGCGCGCCCGCCATACTTTTTTTCGCGGAACGCAGAAGCCGCTTCGAACACCGTAAGTACCCGGCGATTTAATCGGATCGCGGGGGTATTAAGAGCGAGGGTGTTACCTGCGACGAACGTGGCGCGCTGATATATGCCTCCTCGTCGGCGCCGGACGTGTAATCCGTTTCGGTCGATGTAATCACCACGTCACAGAAAACAAAAAAAAACCGATGAGAGAACTGCTGTCCGGTTGCTGTCGCCACTACCGCCACCCGCCACATCAACTCGTCACAATCGTTCGCGAATCGGCCGGACCGTGGGCCGCGGGCACTCGAAACACTCGCGTTTTCGACGAGAGAGAGACCGACTCGGGGAGGCACTCGGCCACGGAGGCACGACGAACGCGATTACCAGGGAACCGCCGTTAATCCCGGGATCGGAGCGCGGACGCGTCGCGATCACTCCGATTTGCAAGGTAATACTCGTAACGGCCGTAACGCTCGTGCGGCCGCGGTCGGGCCGGCAGTTATCAGCGCGCGACCACGAACGCCCGCGAACTCGCCCGATGACGCACGAGACGGCACGAGCGCGGCCGAAGCGCGGCCAGCCGCCGCCGCGCCGCGGCCCGATCTTCCTTCGTCCGCCGCCGACTGATCGCAAAAAATCGCCAAGTCTTTATCGAGGGAGGAGACTCGAGCGAAAGCCCGCTTCTGGCTCGTTCGTCTCCTTCGCTCGCAATTAAAGCCGTTGGCGGACACTGTCAGCGTCGACTTTTAACACGAACGCAAGCCAGCTAATGAACAAACAACGGCTCTATCAACGAATGACAACGACACGTGACTCGCGATCCGCCAGTCCGGCTGGAATTCCGACACTTGTCGCGTCGTGCGAAACGACTGCGTTTTCATTAAACCGGTTTCTCGGCTTTCCGGATTAATTGGATTTCCGAAGCGGCGGGGGAGGGGGGGGGAGAGAGAGAATGCGGCGCGGATATACCCCTGAGTTGCGAAGACGAGCGAGGAACTCAAGTCGGATTGAGTTAAACGAAGCGACGCTTTCTCGCTTTCTTCGATCGCGTTAATGGCGACGCGAGGAAGGGGGGAAAGGACTGTGTCTCGCGGGAATCACAGAAGGAAACTGAGCGGCCGTGCGGTGATCGCGGTGCACGAGACTCGAGAGTCGCGCACGATCGCGATTCTGCGCAGGATGTAGCGCGAGCGCGAGATCGGCGATCGATAATGATATACCGTTTCACACACACACACACATTAGCTGCTACTAATGTTTTTTATAGACAAACATTGACCTTGTACTTCTAATAGAAGCTCAGAGATATTTTATTATGCTTTTCATACATATATCTACAGCTACATAATTATACTCTTCGTATCAACAGCTAATTATCACCAGACCACTAGAAAAAAAAGCGTTGCTTTGGTATATGTAGACATTCTATATATGCAGAACTTCGAAAGTAGAGTAGTTGATGGAAAATAAATTAGCCTATACCTATAATCATTTTTTTTACCTCGATAAAAGTCAACATAAATTCCAGCAAGAGCACTTTAATAATTTTTACAATTTAAAACATGAAATTTGAAATCCGTTATTTTGACGGAGTTGGTTGTTAAATTCTAGTTACTAAAAATCTTTGTTTGGAAACTATGACATCCTAAAGCAGTTGAAGGAGAGACGAAATTCTTGCAATATACAAATCATCATAACAAAACGGAGAAAAATAACAAATATACGATCTGAATAATGAATTTAAATGTGTTAGATACCTTAGCGATAAAGCATATAAAAGAGAATAATAAAAAGATTTTTGTAATACTGCGGATAAGTTAATGTTGAATCATAATAATAACACACGATTGTTAAACGACATTATCGTGTGTGTGTTTTCACGTTTACATAATTTATTAAATATATTCCCAACATTCCCCCAGTGTTCTCCGAAGTATCTTCCATATACAATTCTCGATTTATTAACCTGAAAATCGATAGTATTTCCTATATGTGGTTGTCAAACGGCAACTAATAAAGGCGCTGCAAGAAAGGATGTGGAATACACACGAATACGAAATACGGAATACGCAGATACTGTCCCTGCATAATGCCGTAATGCGCATACATTACTGCTGGATGCAAAACGTAATCGAGCCAGATGCAACGGAGACAACGGAATCCTCTCTGATTGGCGCACTACTAATTGAATCGCATCGGACGGTCACCGTGTGTTCAGTTTTGCGACATCGGATGCCGCATCGAACACCTTGTAACGCTGTAACGCTGTAACCGATACCGTGAGCTTTACGAGCCGCGGTCGCAACGGGATACGCTCGTTTGCCCATAACGTGGGTGGTCAGATGGAGCGGTATCTGTTATCATGCTTTTCAGGAATCGACGTTAACACGCGACAATCCCTATACGTGGCGTATAATGGCCGTGGCGGGCAACGCTTTTCCATTAATCGCGGGCATAGTAATCCGGCAATGCAGGCAACCAATTAATGTCGGGCGAATCGCTCCTAAATTGCGTAACAATGTTGCAATATTATTGGCGCAACACCGTGAGCGTTAATATAATTTTTAATTTTTTTATTTAGATATGCGGGCGAAAGTCGACACTCTCTTCCTTGTAGACACTTACGTCAGGGTACTGTTGCAAGATAAAAGAAAAGAGAATGCGTGAGACACGATTCGGCGAGTCACGCATTCGCGCTTCTCCTCATCACGCGCGTGCACACGTCGCCGTCGCGTCGGGCTGTTGCGTGCCGGATCGGCCGATCGGCCTTGTCTCGTTTTCTGCCGGTGCGCTCTGTGAGAGAGTTTCGATGAACCGTGGAGGCATGCACCCTTCGACCTGCGAGTCGGACGGCGAACGAGTAGTAATGGCCTGGGCCCTTCTCGGCCTTTCTTTCGGGGAGGGAGGGGCTTAGGTTCCGCAGAAGCGATTTCATGGCGGCGCACGGCGGCGGGGGCCACGCTTCGTGACTCCGGTGTAGGGCAAGACCCTCTACCCTCTCTCGCTTCGCTATTCGTCCTCGCGCAGGTACACAACTCGAGATACCTAGGGAGCCCCCTGATCACCGTCCTCGTGTTTCATCGCGCAAACTGGCCGGCACGTAAAACCGGTTTCACGAGGGCGGGCGGCGTCCGCGAGCCCCGTTTTCGCCGAATTGGCCGCGGTCCTGGCACCGAATTCGGTCCGGACCCTTAAGAATTTTTGTTTCTCCAACACGGCCGGATTCCGACCGCCCGCGATCCGACCGATCGTGATTCCGGAGCGGTCGGTCGACAAGCGGCGACCGGCGGCGTCCGGCCGCGGATCTTTCTCTCTCTCTCGATTGGAGGCAATTCGGGATACATTGTTGAGTTAGGGAAAGAGGATGAGGTCCAGGCGTTACCTGCGGCGACGGCTAGGGCCGTGATTCGTCGTCCGTGGGCAGTTTTAACGACCGCATGTCCGAGAAAAAAAAATCGACCTGTGCTTCTCTGTTATTTTCCGCCGCCGACAGGGAACTTCTCTCTCACTCTCATTCCAAGAGTGCGTTAAACCCCGGGAAACGGGATGATTCGGTTTGCATCTTGTTCCCTTTTTCTGTTTTTCTTTTTACGATCGTTTATTGTTCGAGTGTTGCACGAAATTACGAGCTCGTCTCTCGGAATTACCTCCACCTGTTCTACAAAACTATAAAGAGTATAAGGTCTCTCTCTTAGAGTTTTCAATAGTAACGTAGCATTTTAAAACCAAGTGGAAAAATATAAAAATAGAGACTTTAAAATAATATTTTAGATTTTATTATAACGATTCATAATGTTTTAATATCGATGTTAAATGTACAAAACAGAACTTTTAATTTTACATCACATTAGTTTTGAATGGCAAAAAAAATTATTTATCCACCGCAAAAATAAATAAATAAAACCATACAGATTAGAGGACTTAATTAGAGATCTCTTACAAATTCTATCGTACCTAAAATTGCCAAAGCAATTTCACTAATAATTTCCGAGACGCGTATGGACAATATTGGCAATTTCATACGTCGGAAGAGATAACGAAGCGTGCGCATGAAGAGGATGACTCAAAGAGACTCCGGAGGCTCAATTATCCGATTTTGATGATGTAGAAAAGCATGTCGATGAGACGAGGAAAACGAGGGAGGCGAGATCCGACCCTTAGGTGTCTCCGAGGAGTCGACCGTCCCCTCTTTCGATCCCGCTCTCTCAGATCGACCCGGTCGAGTGGTAATTCTAGACCCTGGTCCCTGGTCAGCGGAGCTGGCATACCTCGTCAAGGTTAACTCACTCGTTCCGTCCTGAAATTCCATCCACGGAGAAACACGTCGCGGCACGAGGGGAGAGGGAATCCGTATGGTGGTGAGAGAGAAAGAGAACTTCTTCTTCTTCCTCCTCCTATGTTCTCGTGGCTCGGAGAATTCTGGGTTAATGGCACCGCATTACGATCGCGTGACTTTACCATGAGATCCATGCGCGCGATCTGGATCACACTCGGTGGAGGAGAAAGAGGGGGGCAAGAGTTAATGCAGTGAGATTCGAATCGATCTTGAATATAATACCACCGCGCGGATGTACTCTGCATGTGAGACGGAGCGGATAGGGTTCGATCGGCTTGGCCGATTTGCCGAGGATGTAATTATGTTTTTCCGTGATACACGGTTATGTGTATCTGCGCGTGCGGCACGTGAGCCATCGAGACTTCGCCGTGGGTGAAGAGCGAAGTCACGGACTCCGTTTTCGAGGGACGGGGGTAGAGAGAGCGCAGCAATACTCTCGCAAATATTTCAGTCTGAAGTTCACCAAACAAAAGTTCAAAGGTAGGATCGATAGAATCGGTGTTGTTGGAGCGTATATAATAAATATACAGAACGTCCTATTTCAATCAATCTCCATTTCCATCAATTCGAGGAAGTCAGTTCTCTTTAATCGTAGTTTGCTCCATTGCCTCTATGCAACTTCCGAACGTTGAATGTTTCGATAATCTAACTTGCGGTTAAAGAATACAAAAGCACTCTTTACTCCGTTGCAATAATCAACGTCGATATCTAATATAAAAGATGTTAGCTTTCGAGCACTCTGTATACGCTTTCTCAGCCGTGAGTCACTGCACTCTCACTGTTAAGAACCGTACCGAGCGGCCCGATTCGAGACGGTTAAATTGAGAAGAAAATAAACGAACCATTACACGTGCCAAGTGCATTTAGAAACACATCACTAAATCAAGCCCGCGATTGCCATCTTTATATAACCGTTAAAATCCCGAGAGCCGGTTAGAGATTCACGTATCGCAAATATTTTTTTCGAAATTTCGGCGATTTGGACGCGCAGTCGTGTCTGCATTCGAGTGAATATGCAGACACGGAATCGATTGTTTGACGAATCTCTCGTGATCTACAGTGACATAAACATCACTGTCAACGATCGACGTTGGAGAGACGTCGAAAATGAGACACAGGAATGACTACGCGACGGGAACGAAACGAGGTCGACCCGTGATTAATTATCTATTTTTGCGGGAAGCACGTCGACGACACGCTCGAATCGCATCGATCGCGCGAGAGAACACACCGCGATCGTGTTTATTTTTATCGTCCCACACGCGAGATATGCTTGGAATACATTAAAACGATTCGTCAACGATATCTATTTATCTATATCGAGAAGTCGAAATTAATCTCACTCCGGCGTACATTAATTCGTCTTAAATGAGATGGCATTTAAATTAAATTTTCCGATCTTCGGATAAATGTCGAGACGGTTTTGACGCGTGGAATTATGCCGGTAAATTATCTTTCGGCGTAATTAGCCCGCTCTCAAACGGTCGCTCACATCTTCTGCAACGGAAATACCCGTGACTATTTCTTAATGAAACGTTGTCGTGTAAACGAGAGATACGACCTGGTGAATAATATCGTGTTTACGCGAAGGTATACGCGTTAAACATAGCGTTTGAACGTGCGTTTCTGCGGACACGTATCCTGTTCGGTGCGCTTCGCCGATGATTACGCAAACTCCCGAGATTATTGCCTTCAGAGTCCTGCGTCCCTATGAGGAAGGACATGCGAGACCAGGATACGCCGGAGGCGATCATGTTTCCCGCACGTGTACGCCAGACAGAGGGCATGTCCTTCCATTGCCCGTTCCATGAACTGCCCCATAAGACATACGTCAAAGTGGAAAGATGATAAGGACTTGACTTAAAGGAGAACAGGAGCTCGCCCTCGTTCCACTCTACTATTACCGAGACTATTACATTTATATTTTTATAAAATGTTTCCTATATGTAGTTCTGTATAAGACTGACTAATAAATTTATTAGTTAACATACTTAATTTTTTATAATTTATATCTTAATATTAGAGTATCTTTTTCTATAACGTGTTACATTAATTACGAATTAATTATACTTCTGAAGTAAACGACTAATTTAATTACAGTTCAAGAATTTTTCCTTGATATTCGATTTTTCCTTGATATTCTTCTTTCTAATTAAGTATCATATCACATTAAATTTTAAAATGGATTTTGCTGAAGTCTTTTCTGTCTTTTCAGGTCAAGCTTTCTGGAAATATGTACTGTAATCTGGTTGATATCTTCCAACGTGTATACCTAGCAGCTATTCGTGAAGAACAACAAATCATCTCGATTTCCCCGGAGTGGGCAAACAGCACAGAACGTTGCGAGATTTACGCAAGACGTGCCATTAATGTATGTCGATGGCTTGAACCACGATTTTGTGTTTCTCTTTTTCCGCGTATGCGTTTATCCGCGCAAAGCAGATATAATAAACGAAGATAGCTGAGAAAATAACACTTCTCTATCGACTCGCGTTCGTGTTCGATCGTTGTCGGACAAGGATCACCGCAAAGACGTCTTAATCACAAAGTGATTATTCATTAATGCGACTACAATGTTAAATAGATAAAAGTATCTAGAATATATATCTTGTGAGAGAATTATAATAGAAAAAATATTTTTATTGTAGAAGAAACATTGTAACGAATTTGTAAAGAAAATAAATAAAAGACGTACATATATATAAAACACATGAAGTATTGTTTACCTTCGTAACTTCCAATTTTTTTATTTGCAATATATTTAAGTAATTATTGCAATTATTGCAATTTTGTCAGTAAAATAACTTTCATTTTCATAAATATCGGATAAAGTTTTAAATATTCCTTTTAAGATATCAAAAGAAATTTAATATTCATACATTAAATATCCCTGTAATTTTTCTTCCTTACAAAAAAATATGACTTTATTCATATATACGCATGTCGGATTTTCTTGTACGATCTAGATATTCTAGATCGGACTCACGATTCACATGACTTTTGTTTTTAAGAAAGTAATAGCGTGAACGGGACACCGTCACGCGTCTCGCACGCATCTCGTTTCAGAGTCAACTTCGAACACATATCGTTTGTGAGTTCCACAGCCACATTTCTTCCAGATCCTTTTCCGTCTCTTTTTTTTCTTTGTCGAGTCAGGGAGGAAATAATTACGGTGCCCATTTAAGAACCGGTTTGACTCCAGTTTCTTTCCCTCCCCCCTTCGTCCCTCGCGAACGCTCTTTGACGCGAGCCGCCGTGCCAACGCGGAGAAATACAGAGAAGAAAGAAGCGGAGGGAATGAATAAACGAAGGAGAGAGAAAGAAAAATAGAGGGAAAAGGAGAAGATCGTGTACGAAGTGTAAGAAAGAGACCGGGGTCGACGGATAAAATCGCATAGGGCACAAAGGCCGATGAGGGTGAAGAAGAGCCGGGAGTGCCATTAACGGAAAGGAGGAGCGCCGTTTCTAAATACGACCTAGAGACTAAAGAGAGAACTCATCGAGGGATCGCCTGTCTCGAGGAATCCCAACTTATCGTCGCGACTACTCGCTCCGATTTACTCGCTCACCCTACGACCGCGCTCCGGTCGTTTCCCAAAAGGAAACATCGTGTCGATTTGGAGCACAAACACGATTACTGTCAGGACGATTTGACAAGCCGGGCTGAAAATTCCCAGGTGCTCGATACTCGAAAAGAGTTGGAAGATTCTGAGCTAACCTTTCTTTCTCTCTCCTCTCTTTCCTTAATTACATCGGATGGGAATAATTTTTGTAGCGGTCTTCTCTTCTTTCATCGCGAAGGTCTCCGACTCGTTAGAAAACACGAATCGCGAACCGCGTCGAGTTTTCCTCTCTTGTTTTTTTCTCTCTCTCTCTCTCTCTCCCTCTCACGAGCGAGCGAACGGGTGAGACAGGTATGTAGGTAGATAGGTTTGACTTGCAAATCACTCCACGCGCGCTCGTTCTTTCGTCTCGGTCTACCTCTTTTTCTTCTTCGCCTACGTACCGCGCGCGTGGAATGCAATTACCCTAATTGCCGGCACTCTAAGCACATTGCGTAAGGGCGGTCGGTCGGTCGGTCGTTATCGGTAACTGCGAGTTACGTCGTTAAGCGGGCGAGGTATACGGGGTGTTCGGGCGCGTCAAAGATTCGAATAATTCGCCCTTGGCAAATACGTCGAAAGGTCAACAGTTCTCGGACTGTGCCCGATCGAAGAAAGCGACGGTAAGTGAAGAGATGCAAAAGAGATGATAAGACGCTCGTTCTTCGCTTAATTTCCAAGTAAAGTTAACTTTAGCAGAATTTCAATTTGGCATTTAGTTACCAAGATATGTAATGGTCTTTTCATCAAACTTTTACTTAAAGAAAAACTGACTTTAAATTCATTCAGAAAGCTATTGTTATAATTAAGAAAAGTACTGAAAAATCTTATAACAAAATTATCTCTTTTAATTTTTTCTAATTTCAATAAGTACAAATAGTACTTTTATATAAATAGATAAATATCCTTCTTTCCCTAACGAATTTTTATTCGAATCAATAACATCATCGATTGTACGTCACGTATGTGACAAAATTTAACATCTGATTTATATTTAAAAGCTAGAAAAGCAGACGGCGACTATCGATCACCCTATATGTGTACAACTGGTTTCTTCGAGGTCGTGAAGATATCTCGCAGTCGTTAATTCACCGCGCGATCAGACAGGCGCCTCGAGGCCAGATTCTCGTTCTCTACAAATCAATTCGTATCAGGAAAACGATTAGTATGCGCCAATTACTATCACGCATAGATATTTACATACGCACAAAAAATTCGCATAATCGGAAGTCACGGCGACGATAAAAAGCAAAGTGATTCGTAAATGAAATGGGCAAAAAGATTACAAGACGTATCGTCCGGAATTCGCAAATTGCTCATCGACGTTATCTACGAAGTGTACCTGATTCAACTATCTCGCAAAGTGTGTCAACAAAAATAGGAAGTCGCCCCGGTTTCCAGGCGGTCTAAATCGAGTCGACGTGTTCGTTTCCGTCAACGTGCTGCTGAGTCGCCACCGTGAAAGTTACTTAACGCTCGAAACTGACTTTAGGACGGCCGTTTTCAACCCGGGAATTTCGATCTCTCTCTCTCTCTCTCTCTCTCTCTCTCTCTCTCTCTCATTTAAAATCAACGAAATCACGGATAAAAGAACATTTACCACCATTTCCTTCCCACCGAGAAAATTATATTCCCGACTCCAAATTGAAACGTCTCGCGACCTGGTCCAAAAAAGTTGCCTTCCACAGTACTCGTATCTAATTTCATCGCGACTTTTCCAAAACTGGGATTAAAATAGGAGTGTTAACCTTCATTTACAAAAAAGTTTTCATAAAATTTTTATTTGTGTTTAAATCAATGTTATTCTTCTGTAATCCTTCTTTTTTCCCCTGTAAATCTTCTTAAAAGATTTATGAATAAAAGAGTTTTACTTTAAAGCAATGTATTTGACCAGCGAGGATAAATAACTGCATTCCAATTAGTGCTCGCTAATCATTATTAATATTTTTCACTCATAAATGTTTAAATTTATCAATAGTTTACTCGTCTAAGACTGTAGAAAATAGTGAGATCGCGAAAACTCTTTCAATCTTATACTTGAAATGGTCGCAACGGGGCGTTTCGATCATACTGGGTACACCATCGCCAAGGTCGACGGCTCTCGTCCAGCTGCATAGGTGGGTGATAAAAACCGGCTGTTTATGAGTCGCTTGTTGAGGGGAGCCGCGATGAGGATTAACTGCCGCGTACACATCTCGGGATAGAAGAACGAGCTGGAGGCGTAAGGCAAGAAAGGACAGAAACGGGGAGGAAGAGCGCGAACGGACATTAGATGCAGACATATTACGGACCTGGCAAACTGCCAGGCGGCGTTTCAAGGGACTCGTTTCCAAAACCTGTTTCCGCCTGCATTGTGGCCAAGCCGGTTCTTCCGAAGTATGTGTGTATGTGTGTGTGCATCATCAGCACCGGTGCTTTCGCCGCGGGAAAAGCTCGCGATGTTGAAAACGGTAGTTGAGGGCGCTTAAACGGCCTTAACAAAGTAGATTACACGCTGTCGACCACGTTGAGGTCGGTTTCAGTGCATATCTTTCAACGTGACCTACTTGAAGCGCTCGTGTAGGAATGCCATAAATACCAGATCGACGATAAATTATTGTTGGATACACTTTTTTTTTATAGGAAACTAAAACTGCTTTTTCCCCTATAAATGGAATATGAAAACTCGACCGGATGCAGTTTTCATTATTTTCGAAATTTTAACATTTTAACGAAGTTGTAACATAATCAGATACTATCTATTTTCGTAATTTTAGTTTCTACATGCTAACTATTTTTATGATTTTGAAATTCTAATTTGAACACCTGCTTATATATAATAGCAGCACGATTTAAAATGACATGGATGAGGATGAAAGATCTATAAAAACTCTTTTCTCTTCAAAATTAACATTTTTGTTAAAGTAAGATCTAATTGAAATTAAGCGAGAAATGAGATAAGAAATTAAGTTCCGTTATTCGTCTATCAAAAAAGGAGGATATTTCAAAGAAATACATCGGAGAGATATAAAGTTATCACGGCGTTGCGTGCAACTATGAAAGACCTGCCGGAAACGCGTGTGCAATGCAACGTATTGCGCTTCGAGGCATCGACTGTGCGCGGAATGCCGATGCGGGGGGAAGTCTGGGGAACTATTCGACAGCAGCGGCACCAAAGAGAGATTGCCAGACGTATTACAACCAGGTTACAACCTGGACCTGATACAAAAGCGACGATGCTTTTGCACGTTACCGGCGCGGAAAGCTTATCCTGTACCTGTTACAAAACAGGTTCTTTTGTGCACCAGCCCAGGTTCTTTATCCCCTAGCCGTTCATAGCACATAAGAACTCCTGCGGGTTTCTATAGAGCGCGCCAAATGAACCGAATGCCCTGTCTTATGTCGAGGGGGGGAAAGAGAGGAGAGAGAGAGAGAGAGAGAGAAAGAGCGAGACCTGTCCGGAACTGGATTTACCGGTGCGAAATCTGGTTTGACAGCTTTTCTCTGAAGCGAGTTCCAGAGAGTCCGAAATATGCGGGATAAGCGAAGACGGACGATATCGATTGATTGCCAGGCGGCCGAATACAATGTCGCTCTTGTGTCGCGTGAATTTTTACACCTTATAGGTCGCTTTTTTAAACCGTCGATATCGGAAAAGACGTTATCTTCGCGAGACACATTTTTTAGTGCCGTAAAACCAATATCCCGCCTTTGAGCTATCTTATGAATTAATAGATCGGTCTAAAAAGTAATAAGATGTCTCTGTGAGCGTTCGGAGGAAACCGGTTCTACCAAAAGTGAGCGCAAGCGTTATTATCGGTGAGCGATTATCGGCAAAACGATTCTAAAAATGTTACATCACACGCGTTATACTTTCTAAAAATACCTGGTGACCTTGAGTGGCCTTCCACCACCTACCCTGGTTTCCTACTTGCGGAACGGTGGATTAACGAGAATATTGCAGCCGTATGGTAGCATCAACATCAAACCAACACGCGCAACCGACGACCTGACGTCAGCCGGCCTTTTACCACTACGTCTTTGTGGAGGTCGACAATCGCAGTATCTGCCCGTCTACGCGATAACGCTCGAAGTGAGAAGTCAGCTACGAAGATAGCGGGTGGCTTCTGCGCGCGCGTTAGTGGGAGTCAACGTACTCGCGATACGCGATAACGCGGTCGGTATGTTCCGTCGGAATAGCGATAACGCGATAACGCAACGATTACGGGCCACATGTGTGCCGCGGCCGCATGAAATGGCCGCGTTGAGATATGGCGATTACCCACCCAGAACTGACCGAATTATAAGCGAGATTGTCCATTCTGCTCTTCCAGATAGATCATTAATCCTCTCTCTATACCAGCCAAATTAATACCTTTCTCTAAATTAATTTTAGAGAAAGGGATAATTTGCAGAAATAATACAAGCTTGAACTACTATAACCGGATCATATTTTTAAAAAATATGAGAAGTCTAATATTTTGCTATTTATATTATGTCATATTTACTAGTTCACCGATTGCTTTATTATTAGATTATTATTTATAAGTAACAACATTTTTGTACTTTATATTTAGGTAACATTTGTACTTTATATTTCAGATTTTATATGTACAAAAATAAAAACTTTATCGTTGTAATTAAAGAGATTAATTTTGACGAAAAGCCGTTCATAATCATTCGCTTCACACGGTTGCGATATTTTTATCTAAGAGATGGAAAATTTATGCTACATCTATATCTCCCTTGACTTGTTAATATTACTTTGTCAGTAGAACAATAATAGACGCATTTATTCGAGCATTACGCTAAAAAGTCTCATATTAAAAGTTTCATTTCTTACTAATCTTATTCTCTAATTCTTCTTGCTTATATTTTATTTTCGTTTTTTCTCAAATGTCTATTGCGCTATTACTCATAAAAATGTATGTAAATGTGTATGAGTGTCCGCAGTGCATTGAGTTCGGATCCTGCGGGAAAATTTTCATTTCGCAACGGGATCACGACACCGTGTGTTACCCGGAAACAACGAGCTTCATTCTACATTCGCCGATCGGCGATAACCCGGGGTATGCGCGATACAGAGAGAAGAATGGCGGGGTTATCGTGACGATAGACAGGTTCATGCACAGCGAGCTTGTTAGAGCGAAAGTTTAAGGGGGAAAAAAGCGAATGTTGCATCAATGAAACAGTAATATAACACTGATATTTTCTTAATTTTCTGAAAAAAAATTTAATTATGTGTCAAAAAAATTCTGGGTCATTTTTAAAAGCGGAGTAAATCCAAGTATTTCCCATAACGTTATATTCATCTTTTACAATTTTAGTTAATGTTCAGCTATATTATTTTTTATAAAAAATATGATATTTTAATTATCTACGTTCCGTAAATAATATAATTAAAAAGTGCGATACCAAACTTCAGAAAAACAGAATTATTTGCAACGAAAAATAATAAGATATTATATCTTATTTTATGGTGACATAATGGATAATAACTCAATCTTCAGTGTACCAGTTTAGATCTGAAAAATACGTAGTATATATATATACGATGAGATTTTTGTTACGTTCCCGAAATATTCCCAGCGGCGGCGGCTGTAAATCCGCAATATGGAATATTCAGAAGTTCAGCCAGTCACAGGTAGTTAAACAGAAATAAATGCGGCTCCATAAATAATGCAGCCGCGCGCTTTGGACGTGTGTTTAGCGTTTTCTAAAGCTCGTTATTTATAGAAGAGACCGCGACATTTGCATGTTTAACCTGCTCTTGCTTTATAATATCTCGTCCACGAACCGGGAGACAAACAAAAGAGCACGTTTGAATTGTAGTGCACTTAAATATCTTGGTAACTCAATAACCGTCGGTATAAATTCCTCTTGAAAATAATTAAATCTTATTTAAGTCCCCGAAATGTTAACATATCAAAGGTCTCCTGATTCTCGCAAAAAATTTCGCAGACAAACATGCCTTCGATTGCTCACGGCGCAAAGATTATGAGGGGACATTGACATTCCCGGGAAGGAAAATCTGCCTCGTATTGATAAATAAATACCGTCCACGCACACAAAAAGTGCTGATATTTACTGTGGCCCCGCTATAACTGCGTTCGCGTGTCGCGAGCGGTGGTCGAGAAAAACTACCGGCAATAAAATGCAACGTAACAACGCAAGAAAAATAACGGGACGAGCAAAAATGGACGCAACGAAAGCGAAATAAACGCGCTTGGAAAAACAGCAGGCAGTTTGTGGCATCAGCGCGAAACCGCCGCGAATATGAGAAAAACCAGTGAGCAACCGCTAGATGAGAGAACGGGCTTATGCGAGGTTTTACGTGTATGCGCGCATATGTATGCGTCGGACGAACGTGCATTTACCGCCTAATCGCGCGATGAATCAAGCAGATAGCGGGTGGGCGAGTTGGAGAGCGGGCATAATTATTTCCAAGGAAATTAATTTATCGCCACGCGAGAAAAGAAACGAGTTTCGCAGGATTTTGTTCGCGGGCGCGCTTTTATCGCGACATCAGCTTAAAGTTTAGCTCCCAGCTCCCGCTTAGCTCCCAGTGTCGTACTGTCGTGCTCGCGAACACGTTTGTTTCGTTTTATAAATAGGCGCTCATTTATTGCGTCTATCATTGATACACGAGGGTTATCGTCGTCCGACACGTTGGACTTTGCTTGTGTCGTAATTCCTGCGTTCTTCGCTACGAAAGTTCTCGCTGCGAATTGAGAACGTCGCGTTCTTTTTCGGTAGCGCCACGTAAATTCGACTTGATATCACTTCATAAATCGAGTCTAAGATAAGAAAAGCATTAAAAAAGCAGAAAATTGAATAATACACGCGTTTCACAACTGTTGGCGCTGAGAAGAACAGAATAGCAGGAATATTCGTGTTATCGTGATAAGAATTAAAATTAGCTCTTTTCCCTTACTTTTGCCCAGTTTTGTAACCAACCAAACTCGGCTGTGTCGTGAGCTCGAATATTGCAATACTGTCGCTCGGAAAAAATGGGATCGGATTAAACCGGGCGTAAAACTCCCGGGAAACGTGCGGACTTACCATGACGCGGTACCGGGGGCAGTAGGCACGCTGCATATTTACCTGAAACAAAAGGCCGTCGTTAATAGCCCGGCATACGTTGGTGGGCGCGACAAACGTCGCGCTGAATAGTCGGACAAACGCGCGCGCTCAGCCATAATGACTTAGGGTCGCGGGCTGCGAACAAAGGCGTGCGTCGGTAACGCTAACGGCACGCCCGTGAAATTATACATGAACGCGTCGCTTAGGCATCCGATTAATAACGCATCTCGTCCGCGAGTTTCGAATTTATACAGCGCGCTGTAATCAGTGGCGTAACGTGACAATATCGATCGTGTTTCAGCTTGAAAAATATTGTAGATATTTTCGAAAACTACTCGAATAAAATTTAAAACTGAAGATTGAGTTCAAAGATATTTCTAGACGACAAATATTAAAGAGTCATAAAGGATATATGCGTCTACCCTAAAATATCGAGGGTTCATAGACGAAGGAGAGTGCGCAAGACACGGAGCCTGTACACCCTATAATTGAAATTTTCGCAATTAAATGTGCGGTGTCCACGTACGGCCATGAAAACGTGTCGCCAGGTGCGCTTTTTAAAAGCGATCGCCAGCCATTTACGAGTGTAACCGGTGTCCCGCTTTTTTTCCGCTCCTCGAGACCTTGAGGAATCGGTTCGTGATGAATGCGCGCGTTTAGCATTTCGGAGCAGCTTCGTCTTCCTCTTAATTTCCCTCTTCGATGCAGCCGGTCGCTCGGCAAGCACGCGCGGATTAATTTACAAAACGGGGCTGAAGGTATGGCGGTCCAGATGTTTATGCACCTGCCGCCCTTTCTGTTTGTACACGGACTCACTATTTTTAAACTCCCGGTCGCGACAAAATCGTTGTCTAGCGCAACATCCACGCAAATCAACGAATACTTGAATGCACACACAACAAATTTTATTTTATTAATTTTTTTTATCAAATAAAAGTAATTCTGTAATGGAGAAGCAATTTCGAAGTTGTTAAATATCTACCGCACAATTTGTATATGGTAAATTTTAATTTATCTAATTATCATAAGGCTATTTCCATCATTATATTGCTGTCGCACTTCAACATGCCATTTCTAAATATTTGACTTTCGCAAATTTATGACCTGACGTGTCTAGTTCGCAATTAATTTTGTAGATCTTTATTATGATTTACGTCGCGCAATCGATGAAGTCAAACTCAAGATATTAATCAAAACCGCAACTCCCTCGTCATCGCTGTTTGTTGACCTCGACGTTGCAGCGAGTTATTAATTTATCGTAGTCACCGTCGGGAATACTTTACAAAGAATATTCTCGCTCGTTACACAACGGTCGCGAATTACGTCATATCGGTCGACTCCGATGCATCGTGCAAATATTTACGGATATCATTTAAATTTCAATGAAAGTCTGGCCTTGACGCTCGACTACATTTTTTTCCAATCAAAGCGATTTTTCTTATAATAATCGTTGCTTTGCAAATTAAAGTACATCAATGATTTTTTTCAACTCAAAAGAGTTCTTGAAAATAGTGAGACATTGAGGAACAGTCGATGTTATGATTGTCGTTTCTGGAATTATTTCAAGAACTCTTTTCCGTTTATTTCCATCTTGAAGTAATTAACTTTTCACGATTGAGTGCTGGCTTACATTTCATCATCGATGCTAAATGTAAATAAAATACGCTAATAAATATTTTTTAAATATGTCAAATTCAAATACAATTGCAGTCTTTGCACCTATTATCTCAACTTATATCTAAAACAATCCTAAATTCGGCAACGCTCAAGATTTTCACCTAATCCATCTAATTACATACTGGTAAAACTATTTTTAAAAAATATTCAAAGTCGAGGGATTGATCGATCAATTACGATTGTGCCTAAAATGGGCCGACAACGCCGTCTCCGCGTATTCGCAGTTTCTCTCCTTTTGTCGGGAACAGCGATAGGTCTCGGAGTTTAACGGTCGTCGGCGCTCAATATGCGCGCCGATGAGGCCGCGGAGTCTGTTTCATGCCCTCCCTCCGCCATCCTCTCTACCCTCACGGTCCCGTCTCCGTTTTCCCTCTCTCGCCTCCGCGCCTACCTGCCTCGTTTACCCGTTCAACACGTCATTATCGAACCGGTTGCTGCACTTTGCCGTTTGCTGCAGCTGCAATATCGTGCCGCGACCGCCTCTCTCACGCTCGCCTCCGACGCGTCTCTCATTCAGGCGCGCCGACGCTCGACGCCGAGGATCGATCGATCTTCGTGACTCGATCGTCGAGACACGCTCGCCCGAGAGCAGACCCGATCGATCGGATTATCTCGAAGCCGGTGGTCGTTTCTTCGGCTTTCGCCAGTTGTGGCGGAGCGAAAGAACGCGGCAAGGTCATTAAATCAGCGATCGTACTGTGCAATTGTCGAAGAATTGATTAAGGAAATTGCATGGTCTTATGCATCGCATGAATGAACGTCGAAAGTTGATTTAGGCTGAGATATCTAAGTAAGAGCGAGAGCGTCAATAATAATTTCACTTTTTGACACATAATGACGAAGATACTTGTTAACTACGGTGAGTCAAGTGCATGACATCACATTCGAGTGAAACTATTTTCCTGGGAGAAATAAATAGTGAATTATCCGAATGCAAATCGAATTCATCCAAAAGTAAGATAAGATAAGGTTTTTATTCCATATGTAAAAACTTTTAATTTTGCTGACAATCTCTTTTGTCTAATTAATTCCCTTTGCAACCATTCTCGAAATAAGGATAATCTTCTTGCTTTAGAATTTCTAAGAGGCAATAAACATCGGAATGATCGCAATAAAGTCTGCAACAAATGGCGCACAAGATGCACGCTAACAAAGAAGACATTTCTACGCTGACCCGGAACGAGTACATAATTCGGGAGGAAACGCATAAATCAGTCGTTTTTATCCGGTGCAATTTAAGACCTAGTCTTGGAAGCGGTCTCTTGGTAACCGTACTGGAAAACGTACTGGAACGAGGAAAAAACTCGTAAACGTAACGACGACTGCGGTCATCGCGTTCGCAGGCACAAGGGTAATTCCTCGGAATGTCTTCGGGGTTACGAAGCGTGCTCCAGTTTCGCGGAGACTAAATTAGCGAAAGACGAGAGAAGAGACTAGAGCAAAATGTTGTTTCGACGTTGACCGACATGTGCGAGGAGAGCGCGATGAAAAAGAACGCGAATTAAGCCCGTGCCGCCATTGACAAATGTTTGCGAATCGTGCTCGGCGACCGTTTGCGGAGATTCTCTCGCCGCGCCGGCACTTTCACCTTTTTATCGATAACGTCGCGCGTCCGCTTCGATTCGATTTGATTCGATTGGAATCCTCGCCTCTCGGTGCTTCGCAGAGCGGATCTCGAAAACAATGCGCGATTTGTGAAGGAAATTCCGTTAAAACAAATAAGGATTTCCCTTCGTACGAGGATACTTTCTCTTCGAATATTTCTTGTTTGTAGACGAAGTGTATATCTATCCATATATGTTTGTAAAGAAGCACATTGCTTCTCGAGCAATGAAAAGATAAAGTAAATATTTCTGATTTCAAATCTGCGACAAGAGATATGCTAACATTCGATATTGCCATAAGAAAAATTCAATTGTTTAAATACAGACTATCTGTAAGATATGTTACAGAGCC
Source organism: Temnothorax longispinosus (assembly GCF_030848805.1). NCBI lineage: Eukaryota > Metazoa > Arthropoda > Insecta > Hymenoptera > Formicidae > Temnothorax > Temnothorax longispinosus. Next base: position 17,505,423 of record NC_092359.1, on the reverse strand, counting down.
TAACAATAACGAAAATGCTGTGCGTGGATATTAAGTCTAAAAATATCAAGCTTCTTGCGCCCTTGAAATTATCGTGATGTGTCACCATCCATCAGGCGCTTCTCTCGTAAAAGTAATTTTGTTCGCGATAAGCGCGTAGACGCTGATGGCTATTATTCGACCGTTAAGATCCACCAATCTTGATATCCTGCCCTTTTTTACGTTCCACCCCAAAGACCGATATAATGGAGATAGATGAAACACGAACGAATTTCATCTCGCGCGAACTGACGGGACCAACGAGACGAGATAATTCATCTCGAACGACAAACAGTGTGTAACGGATGAAGGATACGAGAATAACATAAGCCTCGGTAAATGCTGGAGAGGACGGATATGAAGAAAAAGCATGATGGAGACACGTACAAACAGCGTGTGTTCTCGGCAGGTTGGTTCTCTTACTGGCTAGCCCGGCCGACTGGCTGGCTGGTTGGCTGTTTCGCGTTACTCGACGCGGATCTGGTTTCGATTTTATTGCCCCCGCATCGCGGAGGCAATATTTCGTCTTTTACGACCGCTCCGCCGCCGTCCTTCGTGAATTTCGCCGGTGCGTTCGTGAACCACGGCCTTCGCGAACCAGGATAAAAACGTCTGCAAAATTCTGAGCTCGCGCGGCGTAAGCGTTTTTCATTGCTCCGTAATAAGCCGTAATATCGTTGCAAGAAGCAACCCCAGAATCTTTTATAATTTTTTTCTTCGCCACTTAATTTCATGATGATGCAAAAAAAATACTGGTAATATAATAACGATAATACGGGTACATTATTACGAAAGCTATATTATACATGATTTATGCAATACGAGGATATTTTTGATAAACCTACCATAAAGATAAAAAAAATGATAAATATTTGCTCAAAAATTCCGAATAGATACATCTTAAAATATAAAAATTTAAAGAAAATAAAAACTATTATAAATATAAATTTACAAGTTCTAATTTGGCTTTGTCTCAATCTATCTTATACAGTTAGTAAAAGCAATTCCGATTAATCCATACATTCAATGCGATTACACATCGAGTACTAACAAACTTACTGCGAACGAAAACGATGTCCAGCATCGCAGTATACGAGACAATTTCAACTCGAGTTTGCGGGTTCGTCAGCGTAGGAAGATCGATTCTACCTGGTTGAAATCGGCAAAATGAACTGAATCGAAGCGGCAAGAGACTGTTTTTCGCGAACGCGCGGCGAAGTGGTTGCCACCGCGATTGTCGAGAACTCGATTATTCGCGCGCAATGCAGACGAGGGGCGAATCTAAACTCGATTTACCGGCGAATAAGTCGACTCGCCGCAGAAATTCGTAGCACTCGATCGAGGAACGAAGGGTCGAGATTGGCGGTCGACCGCGAACGGTGAACCGACGCGGCTTCGATAATTCGGCGTTTACACCGTAATTTCGCTCACCGAATGCAGAGAGCCGCAAATTCCAGAGAAAGCAAGAGAGAAAGAGAGAGCGAGAGAGAATCTGCATTGAAAAACACTTCGCGAACATGAGAACATATATTCCGGGTACATGTGTCACAGTAGCTGGGTAAATGGAAAGCAAGGCAGGGAGAGACGAGCCAAGGGTGTTCGGGAAACTTTCCCCGAACTGACGAGCGGAATTAACCGTCGCCGCTGCTTGTGCGGGAAATGCGGAGAATCGGATGGCTGCAGTTTTATTCGCGGGACAGTTTGCTGACTGCTCAACTCGCTCCCCTCTTGCGCGCTTCCTTGTAACTAGGGTGAGAGTATCGCGAGCAGCGGCTGGTTTATCCCCGCTGGTAGTTTTGCTCGCATGCGTTAACTCCCGTGATGCGCTATCCAATTTTCGGCTGACCTAAAAGTTTCGCGTGAGAAAATTACGCAATCTAACTCGATGGGTCCCAAAAACAATTTTGTCCCTAATATACGCCAATAGTTATCGTTTTACCGTTAAAGCTTTGAGAACTACTATAAATTAATTCATAGAAAAAAAATAACACATGAGGAAAATTTTTACGAAATTTATAATCACTAAGTATCAAACATATAACGTAAAGATGACATTGAGAGAAAGTGCATTTTAAATAAAGCGCGCGTTTAAGAGAGAAATTAAAGAGAGAAAAGACTTCTATTCTTAATATCAAGTAGCTCGTATAAATAATTTATATATAGAACAACAAGGAAATGATATTGATGAAACAAAAAAGTAAAATTCGCATAAAGTATTTACACGACAAAGATGCAGGAGCCGCCACGTCGGGGTATTTGTGAGGTCGCCGGCAACCCCTTCGATAAACACAGAGCACCCATCCACCCTGAATGAGCACGTCTTTCCAATCCCCTTCCGTTCCGAACCCCTGCACTCACCCTCTTCTTCGCTATCCCCCGCGGTATCCAGGCTGTTCTCGTGTGCGCCAGTTACAATGCTATGAAATAGGGGCGCGGGAGAGAGACGAACGAGGGCGGATGGGAGGGGCTGGGGTTGTTTCGAGACGACGATATCGACCGCTTTCCAACCCCGTGGCGACCTTAAAGGAGAACTGCTGTAAACGCGGGTGCGGCGCCTTTAACGTGAGCTCTCGATTTAGATTCACGATATTTGTCAGGAAGGAAAGGAGGGCGGTTTTTATAACTTTTTTTTTTTTCTATTATCGAACTGTACTTTGCGTATGTTGAATTGTGGACACACATTCTTTCGGGACGAATATTTTTAAATGACACGGTACCGCTTTTAAACGTCACGTCCCGCTTTCCTAATTGGATCGCATTTTATTGTACATTTATATTTTAATGTCCAAAGATTAAATTAATCCCGATATTTACCAGACACACATGCTGTGTCTAATAAAACGCGATTTTGTATCGCTCTCGCTGTTCATAAAACGCAAAATGTGTGCCTTGCGCAACTCTTCTGATACTGAACAGTCTTCCCTAAAAGGATCGCGTGAACACACACGGGGCCTTAAGTAAAAAGGCCGGCTTCTTTCTTTTTCCACTTGCAATCTGGCGTTGATCAGGCTATTGCTGCCGCTGCCCGACGTCGCTTCCTCGAAAATGCGGGCAAATAAATCAGCGCGGAAAACGACGTCGAAATGACGCGCCGGCACGCCCGGAAATGCGATTTCTGCGTGACGGCTGACGGACGGACGGGCTGATATTTCGAGCGCCGTAAATAATTCGAGGAGTCGGCGCGCGGTCCTCGAGAGCGTGATAATTTAATAGGAGAGAAGAGCGTGATCTCGCCCGATTTATTATTGCTGATTGATGGCTCGTATCGCGCGCGGCATTAACAGTCAGATATAATTGTTCGGAAATGGCAAGAGGTAGAGATAGATAGATAGATAAATAGAGAAAGAGAAAGGCAGATTGAGTGACTGAGACGCGCAAATAATAATTCATGGACGTGAACAGAAATGAAATGTTTATTATGTCCCAAGATAATGGCTCCTTTTGAGCAGTTACGTTAATTAAACGAGCACAGAGAAAATAATAATAAAAGTAATAAAGAATAACTTGAATAAGTTTATGAATATTTTTCATTTATTATTGATCGATATATCATTAAAACTTTTTGCATTAGTTTCTTACTGGACCACAAGGTAGCTTTCGTTTGCTTCTAGACGCGTATTCTCCGCGTTCCTAATTGACGCAGATTAATCGTCCTTCATGTTCTCAGCGCGAAAACCAAAGCCCGTGACTGATGGGGACACACGGGTAATAATAATGCGCGTCGCGGTAAACGACTAATGTACAGCCGTACACATCGTGTCGCGCAAGCCACAATGTAGCTATTGTGGCCGGTCGGAACAAAACGGAACTCGGCGATGTCTTATTTAATTTTCGACAGCAGCGAAAACGGTCCTTTGTGCTTGGCGCACACAGAATTATTCTCAGCGGAACGAAGCCCGCCGCGCGGAAATTAATTAATTCCACGGAGCACTTTGACGGGAGGGGCGCGCGCATACGCGCGACGCCGCGTGTTTACGGCGATGCTGGGTGAATGAGAGTGAGAATTGTCGCGGAGACCGCCCCGCAAAGTTGACGGAAATTCATCGCTCTGGGAGACCGCGACGATTGTACTCCCGTTTGCCATTGCTGCCGGCCGTTGCGAGATGTCCGTCGCGGAAATACGAGCATGTAATTCCGTATCACGTAACGCAAACAGACGGTCGCTTGTTAGCGAGAGACATACCGCGCTGGTCGCGTCGCGTCTCGTCTCGTCTCTCGTCCCGCTAAATACGACTGACAACGCGACCGAGTAATTAAGGTCTCCGGCGCTGCACTCCTGGCGCTCTACTCCTAGAACTGGAAAGTGAAGCGAAATACCGACGACAACGCCGGCGTTGTCGTGACGAACGGTCCACGAGGTCTTTGAGAAACTTTTCCGCGGAGCGGAAGAGCGACGCGAAACTTTCGTAGAAGCGCGTCTGAGAACTTGGCGCGTCTGGCGCGACGGAACGAAGTTCAAAATCGATAAGGATTAGATAAAGCAAAAACTCGTTGCGCGAAACAACAATGCAAAATATCAAACGCGATCTTTGACGCGCTTCGCGACGTAGCTTTCGGAAACTTCATTTAAGTTACTCTTGTTCTCAATCTTGACAAGTTAAATTCCTCCTCGGACCAATATTAAATTACAAAACTTAATGGTTAAATAATAATTGGTCCATTTGCGGTGCGTCACGTTATAAATCATGACAAATCCGATTTTATCAGGATTATTCAAGCTAAAATAATATCCCGTCCTTCTATTTCTACCGAGGATCGTAAAGACGATGGCAATTAGACCCGTTACGCGCAAAATAGCTCCGATTCGTTAATTATAATTATATAAGATAATAAAGTATCTTCGTTTCTTGTCGCAGCCGAGTTAATCTGATAAGCAATACGTAGACAAGAATGTTTCTCTGCATATCCACAAAGTCCGAATAAGCGCGATAATACCAATAACTCACGTAATAGCGTCAGTAAATAAACTCGCGCCGTTTTCCATTTCATGGCTTACCGGAACCCACATTCCCCGTCGCTTACGATCGAGGAAGAGAACGAAAGTTCATCCATCCATGGCGCGTCTGACGTTTTACCGCGTCACCTCTCTTTATCGCGCGTGAAATCGAGCGTTCGTCGCAAGAGAATGACCACACCGCCGCTCCTCGCCTCGCGGACACAATCGGTTGCGATCGAGCTGACTCACGTCGATCTAGGCAATTACAATGGCCTTTCGCGAATGCCCACGTATACGCGATGATTCTACATGTGCGAGAATAAGAAACGGAGAGAGTCTGTTCTCGACCAAGTAATCTCCTATCTATACGCCGAACTATATATAGATTCCGATATTTCCTCTGGTATTAATTTGTTGAATTATTGTAATATAGGAACGTAAATAAAGGCAAAGCGCAACGTCTCCTGCTTGGGCAGTTTTTCCTTGAATTGCAGAATAAAGTATAATATAGGAAGTAATTCTTTAGCCTCTGACAAGGTCTAATGCGGAAAGAACAACGCAAATGAGCACGTTAGCGAGATATCTCGGGCGTGGTATATAAAGGGTTAAATTACTGACGATTTGTAATTCACGACCTCGGCGAGGGAAAAAGAACGGCGATTATATGCGGCGGAAAATGCACATGCGAATGTATATACGTTACAGGCGCGCGAGAGAGAAACGTAGAAGCAGAGGAAGGGTAGACCGTGAACGTGGGACGAGTGTTGGAGGCGGCTCGGAACAATGTGAACGAGCGCGAGATTACCACAAGAATAGCGCGCTCTGATATCGAATTAATTACTTGTTACTTATATTACCAGGATTTCCGGTTTACTTTTAACGGGAGGGAGAGTGACTTTGCAAACGCGCGCGCGGAAGCTGGCTCTTCTAACGAGGCGCCATAAACTTCCGCTCACATTTTTACATATCGTATTAATGTTTGTTGATTAAAATGAAGAAAAATATATTTATATGTATCGCACTCTCTCGTACAATGGCTTGATTAAGAGAGAAGGACGGACGCCCCCATGCGCGTGCATCTCCCTTATTTTACGTCGGGATAAATAAAACGCCACTTACGATTTTACTGCTGGCCCGCCGCGCGGCTTGATTAAAGTACTAAAAATGTATTACTACGCCCGGAAGCCTTAATTAAAACAAAATGTCGCTTAATCCCTCGAATCTTTTCGCGTTTCTTCTCGCCGTCTTACTTGAGCTCTGTTAGTTAAAACCGAGAAAACAGGATCGCTCTTAAAAGTAGATCCAGACAAGGGCAATGCGAGAGAGTTATCTTGCTTTTTAATTTTGAGACGGAAACACTTGGTAGAATTATTTTACTTCGTTTATGATGATGATAAATTCTTTAACAAGTAAATAGGTATAACAGAATCTTCATTTAAATTCAAGCAAAACTTTATTCCATCTAAACGTCTTCAATTTTTATTCATGTTTCTCTATACTAAAGGATTTTTAATTTGTCGAAAATTATAAATAGCTGTAAAAATGTATCATTAAAATTATCAATAATGAAAAAAACAACCATTAAAATTGAACGCAACGAGAGTAGAACGGTACGTATATTCGTTTCTTTTAATGTTCATTTACCGCGTGTCATTGTTCGCTATTTGATTAGCAAACTATTTTTCAAATGGAAATTTGGATTTCCTATACAGCGCCTCAGAAATGAAACAAAATGAAAAACAGTCGAATGAAACCTACAATCAACTACGAATTCAATGTGCGCACGCGGAAAATAAATTCGTCGAAATCTAACTACTCTGAATATTTTATGTGAGGGAATTTTATCCGGACGTGAAATTAAAAGCGCGCTGGTAAGAGCTGAGCTAGTTTTCAATTTAAACGTCGAAGCATTTGAGATATTTGACAGCGAGTACTTTTTTGTTCCTTTCGTCCGCCCGATTTAAAAAATAATTTCTGCAAAGATTTATATGTGTATATATTATGCCGGGATATTTTATGAAATATACCGTGCTCACACTTCATACGATCCCTTTCGTACGGAGTTAGCTCGTTGACTGGAAATAAATAGATCAAGCTTTCAACTCATAAATACGAAATTCGAGCCTCTTCTAACCGCGAAAGAAAATTACGTAGCGGTTACCGATTTCACTATCGGCAGAAAAATCTGGAAATATAGTTCGCGCAGAAAATATTTGCCTGAGGAGTTAATTACAAACCGAGCCGTGGTATAATTATCGCTACGAGCGGAAAAACGCTATTCGATTCGGCACAATGACTCGCGAGCGCATTAAATGCCACACCGTTATTATATACCTTCCATACCAGCAATCAGTGTAATGAAACACTGTCTTCAGAAAGTGAAGAGAGAAAAAGATCTGGTTTGAATTAATTTAAAATTCCTACCTTAATGTGAAAAATTGCAATAAATTTGTAATTTTCAATGTTAGATATTTCGATAATTAATTTATACAGACTAAATCTTTGTTTATACAATATTACTTTAGATAAACTCAAACATAAAGTTTTTTTTTTATCAATTTATTCTCGTAAAACTTAATTAGTCAAACTCTACCGATTTCCAAAGTTACTCTCCAACTTCTAAATGTTCATAAATAAGAGTTATTTTTCTCAATTTATATATACGCTACACAGAGAATGTTCGGGCACAGCATTCGGTGAACGACATGATGATGATGGAACAGGACCAGAGTCGACTCCAGGTATAGTTATAGTCGATGATTCTGACGAGTCGTCGATGCGAAGAGGATGGGCGTGCCGCAGTCGCGCGTCGTCGCCTGGCACCGCGTGCATATAATATGTACGTGCGTGTACGTGTTCGTAGCTATAGTTTAAGCGGGCGACGATGTGCTCGTTAATGACATAATGACTTATGATCGCGCCCCGCCGAGGGACACAAGAGAGATTCGCTCGTCCGTTCGCTCGATAACTGTTATCGAATACAAAAGATACCTATTAGCTGGCTACGCGCAACTCCCAAAGGGACTGGCCCTGCCCTTTTGCAGGCTGAACGATTTCACGATGCTCGACAATGTAAAAGTCGCGTCGAATCGCGTTAGCTAGAATTTACCGCGCGTCGGATTGCCAAGCCATTTGCGAATCGTACACAGAAAATGAAGATTGCAAATTGAGTTGTCACAGTCGCTTTTTGAAGTTCGAAGAAAGCGAATTGTATGCAAATGGAATTTATTCTCATATCGAAAATTTCATCTTATGTAAGATAGTATACAGTATAATTTAAAAAGAGTAAAATTCTACATAGTTTTTGTGACGTAATCGATTAAATATCTAGTTATTTTTTATTATATTTCGATTAATGTCGTCACCGAAGCGACACAAATCCTCAAGAAATAAATTTGCAAAAATAAAGTTTCTCCTTATAATATTATACATTCATGAGTAATCAATGTGGTTAAATCATTTCTAATCTGAGCTTCTGAGCGCTACGTTTAATTCACGACGAATAATTCGCTGTTACTAATTGTAAACTGTTAAATAAAATAAATAAAGTTATAGTTATAAGAATATATTGGTAATTCTTAAATTAATTATTTAGTTATAATATAAGTCTGAGTCTGATTAAATAAGCAGATACGTAAATAATTTTGGATTTAAAAATTGTTTCTAACTTAAAAAAAAATTACAAAATCGTTAAGTTATTTTTTATATTTTACTTATTTTTGCTGATAATCGCGCTCTTAAAGAAAAACGAAGAAGAAATTGCGAAACGAGAACACAGAGAGATTTATATGTTTCGCATCATATCGCTCATCAGAGTTTGCTCTCTGCTTTTCGTTATCCTCGGCTCTCCTCACCTTATAAAATACAAGATCTCAATAAATAATCTCCTTTCGCACATGCCCGGGGCCGAACAATTATTTTCATACGTCCATTCGAAGGTCGATCGCCTTGAAACTTGCGAGAGATAGTAACAAAATGCAAACGGAGAACACGCTGCGATGTGCAAAAACAAACGGGAACGATCTGCGAGAGAGTATTACGCATGCATCGAATTCCAAATGTAATATTGGCATGTAACGCAATTAAAAAAATTATTTACTATTTCTGTTAAAATAATATATCACATTCATGATAAATTAAAACGCGTGCAACGCTTAAGAATTCGGAAAATGTTCCAAATGCAACAATCAATACTACGCTGCAAAAATTCATGGATTTAAATTACAACTGATGTCCGATACATATTGACAATATTTTTGTACCGGAGAGGAACGAAATCCCAGCGTCAATCGAAACATCTGGATCAAGTATCGACCTGTGAGCATCTCCTAAGCGACATTTCCGAGTTCGTTAGCTCGCACTAATGATCCATCGCTCACGCCGTAGGTGCACCGCTACTGATATATCCGTCGGACCAAGACCCGGATGTACGGAAATAGCACGAAATTCTGCGCGCGCGTGTCTGAGTGCGTTGAGAGAGGCGCGATGGCAACAAAAGCATAAGCTAGTGCACTCTTCCAGGGACAAGGAGGGGGGCAAGAGGAGGAGAGCGGAGCGCAGACGGCGATGGACGGCGAGACTTGGCGCTCGGCCAGGCAGAACGGAGCCAATCTCACTTTCGATTCCGTTGCACCACGCATGGCGGGATGGCCACCTGTGCAAATTTGGGCCGCACGATCGCGAGCTATATCGCGCCAGGACATCGATTTTCCGGGACAAGCGTGGGAATTCCAAGCTCGTCGAATTATATAGCAACGATTGAGAGAGAGAGAAGAGGGGAGACCATATAATCGCAATAAAATAGGCTATCGAAAGCTAAACTGAAGCTCGCGTATATAGTTTTTTAATTTATGCTTGAGAACAAGCGCTTCTTGAAAACGTCGATTTAAAAGAATTTCTTTAGCGAACAGATATGTCCGTATCTCTGACAATGATTAAAGGTGAATAATCGAGTGGATATTTTTTATTCTCATATTATTCAGAAATTTTAAAGTAAATTATGGTAAACAGCAACGAAAATATTAATCGACTCTACTGGCCAATTATATTTGTCACGACAATACGACCATGATTTGGTACGATTATTGTCAAGACGCTTTTTTAACTAAAGATTTGTTCCTTATAAATTGATGTAATCTTTGATACTTATATATCATTATATGAGATGCTTATTATATAAGTATCAAATCTTTGGTTAAAAAAGCGTCTTGACGATAATTGTATTAAATCACGGTCGTATTGTCCTGACAATTATAATTGGCCAGTATAGAGTCGATTAATACTTCCGTTGCTGTTTATTATTTGATTGGCGAAGTAAATGTGATTTATTCTGTTTAAATTATGGTAAATTTGATAGAAAAACTGTAAATAAAATAGTACAAAAGTATTATACCCTATTTACTTTTCTCTACTATTATGAAATATGATCTACTAATTTTCTTATTAACTTTAAATTTTTTTTCTATCGAGTTGAAATTAAAATTTTATTGTAGGCATTACAATTATTTGATCAATAACTTCTTTTATTATTGTAAAAGCTATACGTCTTTATATATGAGTATCAATTTAGTATAAGATTAAAAATAGGTAGAAGGTAGGTCTAACAGCGTGAATGTTTGGCGAACTTAAAACATCTTCACTATTAACAGTTTGGCTCTTTAAAAATAGACGATGATTTCTATTTTTAAATATATATACACACTTAATAACAGTAGAAAAATATCTCAAGTTACTTGGTTTGGCACTCTTCCATGTTGCTGTTCCATGCGAATGAATAGCTTTACGATTTTCAAAAATTTTAATAGGAACAACACAGCCGTAAATACCATATAGGGCAGAAAGGGGTAATTTTTTCTCGAAAGGCGATAAAGTTTGAAGACCTTGAAGACGAGGAGATAGCTTGAGATCTCGCGATTCAAAGTAATGTGGTACCTGTCCAGCAGGCACCACCTGCTGGTTGGCGATACCACCATGCGCTCCTCCGTCAGGTTGCACCTGCATGTTTGCGCACCCTTATTCGATTCACGCAGACGGACGGGGCGTGCGTGCGTGCACGCTGGAATTCAGCGACGGACAGCTGCGACGAGAGACCAGCCTTCAGCTTTTTCGCCTCATTATGCAACCGGAGGAGGAGGTAGAAAGGGGAACGAACGGTGCACACGACCGGTAGATGCCATTTAAACCGATTGTCCCCTGAGAATGCGTGCGTGAGTTTAACGTTTAGAAAGATAGCCGTTTTTATGACACCGTATTTTGACTACGGAAAATGCTAAAGAGAGCTCCAAATGTCAGTAATAAGAATTGAAATACAAAGTAGGAATTTTTACCTTATGTAAAGTTTTGTAGTACCTACACTTAAAGATTAAATATAAAGATAAAAAATTAATTCACAAATAATAGAAAATACTTATCATACTTATGATTCATATATTAAAATATGTTTCGATTTATACTGTTCATTATATACGTAATTTTAATATTTATTATATCGAGATCATATAATTAAGGGAATCGTTCCAAAAAGCGCTTCTATTCTCAACAAGAATTTTTAAAGTACAAAAAACTTTTTTTTTTTTTAAATTATCTCATTTGTTTGTCTTACTTTAATCTAAAAAAATTTACACGATATCTTTGTCGCATAATGTATCCCAATATCGACATTTAAAAGTGTTAAAACAATTTGCGTTCGTACAACCATCAGTGACTATAAATCTTTATTCCCTACTTCGATTAAGATACCTTTGTGGCTCGTTCGGAAGCCTGAACAAACTGCTTAAATTTTCGATCAAGAAAAGTGTCTCTCTTTTTTTAGAGAGAGAGTAGACGCGTATATAATCGAATTGTTCTCCGCGTGCCATATATTTTTTCCGGCTGGTTCTTTTCAACGAGAATCTTTCCCCCACGGAGATGGATATTTCGCTCATCCGTCTTCCAAGTCGTAACGTTACTTAAATAAGAGAGAAGAATCAAGGCCGCGTCGAGGAGGAAGAAGACTGCTGGAAAACAACTGGGCGCTCTCATCCTTTTTTTCTCGCCTACCTCCCTTTTTCCCCGTTTCCTTTCTTTCGAGACGAGCACTTTATTACCGCGCCGGGAGAATAATGATATTTAATCCGAGTACGAGTGTCTCCTCCCGTCTCACGCTCGTGTCTGGAGAATAAAAAAAATGCACGCTAATAAAATATAGAAACGGCGATGATTCATGGTTTTTGCGAGAACAATTTTCGAGAAGGAGGAAGAACCTTTTGCCTTTCCGTGCGAAAGATAAAATTCTATTTGATATTTTGGCAGAAAAAAATAAGTTATGTTATATCGAAAATTATCTTCGGAAATTGCTTGGCATTTTAACAAAGAAAATATTAAAGATCTGAGTCATATATATCTAATAATGTATAATGTTAATTTATATTTAAATAGATAAATTATACGATTTTAATGACATAAGACTCGTTTTTGAACAATAATGCTTTCCACGAATGCTTCCTACAAGAAAAGCCAAGAACTTCAAACAAAGACCACTCCTATTAGTCGCAATTAACAAATCTTTCTGGGTTAGTTCGGACAGGTCTTTCGTGAAGGTTCTATTCCGGCGGAGAGCAACAAGGGGAGGGGGACTTAACGAGAAAAGTCATCGGAACTGTTCGTGCGGCATCGAAAAAGCTTTGCAACGCCGTCGGGCACGTGCTGTCTTTACAGGAGTTCGAGTTGCTAATGCAGAAACTTTCACCAAAGTACGCGGAAGGTGAGGGAACGCGAAGGAGAAAATAAACCGTAGTACATGCAGCATTCCTCGAGGACGTTTTCCGTGAACGAAAGAAAATAAGGAGACCCAAGACAGTTAAATGCCCGAAACGAAGACGAGGAAGGAAAAGACGATGAAAGAAAAGAAGAAGGAGAAATGTTTTAAAGAATCGCGATAAGAAAGTCCACGGCATCGCGTACATCTCCGTATATCTCGAGACGAGAAAAGTAACTATGCTCGACTGAACTCCAAAGTACGAAGAATATAGACAAAGCGGATAGGTTCGAGTCTGGTAAATCTTTATACTGAATCCTTGTTTTTCCTCTCCGAAGACAGCTACATCCTCAAAATCGAAGAGCCTCGGTATTTCGGAAGTATAAGTCCTTTCGAAACATGGAATAGATCTTTCGCAGAGAACGAGAGGACCCATCCGTGGCGATGTCAACGACCTGCATTCTCGCATTTTCCGCTGCACGTATTTTCTTCGCACGAAACTCGTTTACGTTAAAATAAAAAGTAAGTTCGTAGCTGAGAGAGATTATTGACGCGTCAACTCTGGTTGGATACTCGGAAGACACAACGCAATAACATGGAAGATATTTTGAAGTTATGGAACACTATCGTACTATCGTGAGATGTACGTAGTTTCTACGGGAACGACGTCAATGTCATCAATATTCTCGACATGAAGGTGTCCCATGATGGTACACCGTGAAAACATCTTTGCGGTAGTGAAACTCGGAAGCGAGCAGTTTACGGAATAAGGAATCTTTACGATCCTTTAAAAATAAACCTTGTCGAGAGATTGGCGATCGCGCGACAAATCGTAAAGTTTGGAAGCGCGATATTTCTTACATTCCTCAAACACAGAAAAAGAGATCTACTCGCGATAGGTAATTTATTTCATCCGAAGTTAAATTTGATGCTATAGTAATATGGAACCTTCGAAAGTACATGTAACAAAAAAATAATTGTAAAAATTCGTCATGTAAAAATTGCATTTCTCTCGTAATATTTTGTGGTTCAAAAAGAGACTGCTCATTCGAATTATTCAAACACGTGACATTCTCTAATACGAGGTTTTATATTACTCACTGATTGGAATATTCAAATAAAACCAGAAATCCTGAACAAGAATTTCTAGCAGCTGGAAAAAAGCGTATGTCTGTATAAAACTTTCATTTCAACACTGCTTGCATCAACAGTCGTAATAAAAAAAATTCAATTGTCATGTTTGTATTTAAAAAATTGTTCATTCCATTGAGAGAGTTTCTTCAGAGATTAAATATGATTTAATCTCATATTCACATATACTGTCTGTGTGTGTACTACGCGTGAAATTCAACCGAGTATTTATTTTTTATTTTTATCTAGAAATGCGATTTCCAAGTATCTTTATAATGCTGAAAAGCGCAGGAAATCCAATATCCCTGACAAAGAGAATTTCAGATAAATACGTGTGCGCGCGCGCCTAGAGCGATAAAGAGGAAATCAAGCGTATGCGGAGCAGAGCGGAAAGTTTCACAACAATAATTATCCGAGAGTTTCTGCAACTAGTGGGCAAAATGAGCCGGCCGTGCTTAAACCGGAACGAACGTAGCTGCTTAATTACCCGGGGACCGCCACCCACCTGTGTTATACAAACAAATTCGTTACGGTGCCGTGTGTCGGCTGCCACGTGGAAATGCGAACCCCCGGTGGTGCAGGCAGTTAGTGACGATCTACAAACGATGATCTAACAAACGCTGTGTCACAACGTTGGGATTTCTTATACATAAAAAAGAACACTTCGTTTGAAGTCACCTGTACAAAAAGATTGTTCATAATCTCGAAACGTATTATCAAAAAAATTATAAAATATAATGAATGTATGGCAAATATCGAGCTTTAGTGTTTGTTCTCGAAAAAATATTTCAATATATTTTCAATTTATTTAAATTTCATTATATTTTATTGGCACTTTTAAAATTCGTTAGAATTTTCGTTTCTAATTTCTCACGTTATAATTTAACAAAATCGTAATTGATAGAATTCTATCATCGAGAAAATTACAATTCTGACAGCATCGATATTACGAGAAAAAGATTCGCACGCAGAAAACGAATGCCGTTATCATCAAACGCGTAAAAGCGAGAAGTGCATCTCGGCATGAAAACGATCTTGGGGATAAAAGCTTGCTACATAGCCAGCGTCGTAACAATCGAAATTGTATTATCGAAAACATGGTTAACGATATTATCGTAAGCGCCACCGCATTCGCGCAATTATTTTTGCGCGCTGCAGTGATTTAATCGTCAGATCGTGAAAAATTCGATATATTCACGCCCGTGAACAATCTCTCTGCACGAATGGTAAAACGTCACTTCGTTACATCTCGGTGGCGCGCATAAAAGTTAACGATTGTTGTATATTTGGCATACAAATGGATTTTATTTCGTTAAAGTGGAGCGACCGTTGTTGGAAGTTAAATACGAGATTCCCCGGAGAGCTTTTCCGAAAAAAGCGCCGAAACCGAACGATCCGATTCGATTTTGTCTTGCACACAATACGATCATCGGAGGTATCGACGTGTATCGGACACGCAGATCGCAAATAATACAATTACGAGACGGACCAAAATCATTTTAACGAGCGCGTTATTCGCCCGTACGATTCCCACACCCGCGCTGTATGCGTGTGCGTAACGGCTCTCCGTTATATGGTTAACAAAATCCTCACTCTCTCAGAATAATCATACATGTGGCGCACCCGGGAACACAGGAAAAAAAATAATACAAGTACCCGATCGATCGACGAATTCATCTCGCCGATATTGTGTCGGCGAAACGTAGGGGACGATTCGAGAGGATTTGAAATTAAACGTGAAAACATTCCTATGCGCGCATGCACGCACAGCGGCAGAGATCAATAGAGCGCGCAATTTATGCACAAAATTCTCGCGAATTTAATGGCGGGCTTGGTAAAACCACGCTCGGTATTTTGCCTCCCGGATTTCAACGATCCGCCGCGGCCACCGCCGCCGGAAAAATTTAATTACCATTTACGATTTCAATTAAAGCGAGCGACAATGGGGGCGACGTTGATTATGGTCGATATTAAAACCGGTTCACTGCGACGCACCGCTCGACGTTTCGCTCGCGCAATTTGATACAAATGTAACATAAATGTAAGGATAATGAGCTGACATTACGACTCGCTTTGATCCGCGAGGTCGACATTAAATTTCATATTGATGATGAAGCATCCACGAAATTTGTGCAGAAATGCATTTTTTTTGCATTTTGCAGGCGATTAAAATTGAACAAATATCGCGTGGAGTTCACGCGCATAAACTCGTAATTGCACTTATACCTACTCTTCGATCGATTTGTCAATTATTATTCGCAACTCGAATAATCTATTCGATGCATATATTTTTACAATATATGATCCGTTACTTAAAACAAATGTATGCTGTATAATTTCTGCTTTTTGCATTTCAAATTAAGATAGACAGATTATTATACAATTAAATCCAGCGCTTATTTGAAAGGTAGAATTTTCTCCTGTTTTGTAAGAAGATATTTATAGAGAAATTATATTAATTATTATTAGTATTATTTTTACAATTTTTTCTGAGCGAAATAAATTTGTGTGATTAAAATAGATAAAAAATAAAGTAAGAGCAAATCGCAAGAAATATCTCAATTTTTTGATTTATTAAAATTACACAATTTCTAATTGCCATTTTTCAATCAAAATAAAGATAAATTTTATTCCTCAATAATTTTAAATTTAATTTTAGATTTAATAATTATTTTCAAATAATTAATCAATCACTCAGACTTTTATAAATAAAAATAATTAAATAACTTGTAGCTGTGTGTCAATATTAGCTATTAATACTCAACTTGTCGGTTGCCAACTGTTTGTTGCAGTTAATATTTACGTATAAGAAACCAGAAGGCAAAGTGAGCTGAGTAATAAAAATCAATACCTAATGTTTAAACTGTGAAATAAAACATCACTAACAGATCTGTATGCGTACAAGCAAAATTATAGGTCATCTGAACGTCTAATTTTACACGATTGAACAAGATTATTAATCTCGCTCCTTAAAATATAATAATAACTTATCCAACTTTTTAAGTTTTTGCTCCAATTGAAGATTTGGACTTTATCTAACAATAAGGGAAGCACATCGAGATTTCGAACTGGATGGAAAATAACCCTGGTCGTTGTTACAAATATAGCACCCACGTATACTCCGATCGTACACACAAACGGGATTCGCGTCGATTCGTATGTAAAAGCGGGGCGTGGATTTCGAGCTATTAAGGTTTATTGCGCTCGGAATGCAGGACCCAATAAAGCCGACACACGCGCCGCTGAATTTCAATATAACAACGTGACCGCGCCGTGTCGAAAGCGTACTCCCCCCTCGCGTGTCCCTTCGCGCTCGAACGAACCGGCAATTAATTTCGAAACGCGATTTATCGGCCGCGGGTCCCGTCGCGGCGATCGATGAGTCATCACGACGCGACGATTCATTCAAAAGTCGCACCTCGTCGCGCGTGGGCGAGCTCGCACGCTGCACTCGCGGTCATTGTGTCCGCTCTCCCATCGATCCGTACTTTTCTTCCGCTCGTAGATTGCGCAATAAGAGCGCATACGCGTATGCCAACGCGATCCCGATACCGATCGCGAAATAACGCGTCTCCTACGCTCGACTTCGAGCGAACGCTATGAAAGCAGTTTTACGAATGAATAGAGACTGGCAATGTATACCGTATTATCGATCAGATAATAATATAATTATGATCGTGAAGCAACAGATATGGTGTGATGGTTCACACAAGGAAAGAAAAAAAATTAACGAGAGAATTTCAGTTCAGTACAAACAATCTTTTAAACACAATGTGATTTGTTTCAAACATATCGTCTCCGCGTGAATGCAGACGGAAAGCATGGATGCTGAATTATAATGAGAGCAACAACAGAAAATATCGATGTCGCGATCGAGAGATATCATTACGATCTTCACTCGCGCGTCGCATCACCTGGAATTAACCGTCGCGGAAGCGGAAATTACTTTCGTAATTCAGTTACCATCGGATTACAAATTATAGCTACAAATTGCGTTTGTAACTATAATTTGCGAGCGAATCAGTTATGAGTTACGATCCTGCCGTAGGGGTGTATTAAGTGTGTCGTCGCAGAAGAGCGTCGACTCGCGCGCGCATCTAGCGCGTTTTAACGTCTCTCGCTTTTATTGAACGCTTTTATCGAATGCGATGCACGCGATGGGAACGGCGGTGCGGGATTTGAACGAAACCGTACGGGATCGGTGTTACATGCTCGATATTACGAGTTGAATCCCCCGACTCTCCGAAAGCCGGGAAAGAATAACGTCAATACTCGCATTTTTACGAGCGGACGTTTCGCTTTACTGCCTGCGCACGAACGATAAACGGAACGTTATCGTCTCCATTGCACCGTACATACGCGCGTGTACACGCGTGCAATTCGCACCGCACGCGTGTTCGCGCGCTTGTCGTTTCGGAGCGACTCTTTAAGGAGGCGTTTCCGCGTGGCGCCTCCCTCCTAAAAAGCTTTTATTCTTCCTTCTCGCCGGCTGCTTCTCATGCAAAATATCAACGCTCGCGTAATGACATATAACTCCGCGGGGAATTTTCCGATAATCCTTATCCGGCGCGGCTCGACAGAAACTGCATCATACAACCCCCTTTTTTATTGTGCTCGTAAACCGTTAAAACTCTTATTCACCGACCGAATACAGAATTAACGTGTCACTCCCGTTATGTACGAAACCACGCGGAAGAGCGCGAGAATACAACGCTGCATTTTACGACGGATATTCCACGCGGAAATGGAGTCGTGCAGATAAGGCATACAATGGTATTAATCATATTTATCGAGATTGGATGGGGAGTAATGTGCCTCCGCATACACAGTTGAATTCGGCCAATTTCATTAGAATGAGAGCACCAACTCTAGCATATGACGATACATTCTGTTGAACATTTTATAAGATATCGCATCGCCGCTAAGTGTATTTTAAATCTCCGATAAATATAAATATGATAATATATTAATAGAGAAATAATATACAATGACGAACAAGCAGTAAGTTTCCATTAAACAATCCGATGCTTTCTACTAATTTTTATAATTAACACGACACTTCGCGTTAGTTTTAAACACTTAATACTTCCGCTCCTCATGTCTATTAACACGATGCAGGATTCGTTAATTCACATTCCGGTCGAACATGACGTTATTCTTTCGCCGGCCACATATCCTCGAGCTACATTTGCGTCGGCTACTAACGGACATCGTCATGCGAACCGGATAACTCGCCGTATCGGCGTGTATGCATTCGGCGCAACGCGCATAATGTTGAGTTGCATACATTACGTAGCGCGATAGACCGCCCACGTGCTACCCGACAATGCTTTAATTTGCCGTTCGTTCGTGGTACACGCCCGCACTCTCGCACGTGCGAGACACACCTACGGTCGGTCCTCTCGCTCGAGCGTGTGCACAAATTTGCTCGGCACGTCCGGCGAAACGGCACTTTCGTGGCAACGCACCGGGAACCATTGCGTTATCACGACCGTTCTCTCGTTGCAGAGCGAAATTGATCCCTTTTCAATCCATACTCTCCGCTGACAATTATCGCGCAGTCTCGCTTTCATGTTTCCAAAAGAAAAAAACATTTTTGGAGCCGGTGGGTCGCGCGGTGAGAATGAATTCGCGACAAACGGTGCGGGTTCTATTCGCACGTTTGTCCCAGAAACAAAGCGTTACGATTGACGAAGGGTTAATCAGCCGTTTCCATCTCTCTCGTTTCACTCGTACCTCCATCCGTTCCGTCCGCCGGAAGTTCGTTGCAAGACTTATAGAAGAGTATCCATCTGTCGATGTGTACATCGAGAACTTGGAAACAGCAGACGCGTCGGCATTATTATCAGTATCAGGTGCATCGAGCATTATGCGCATCCACGTATAATTAGTATAGAAACTCGCGTTTGCGGTGCGTTCGTGCGTGAAGCCGAATCGACGAAGGTATGAGAGAACGAGAGAATGTGTGAGAGAATGAGAGGGAGAGAACGGGAGGGTGTGGGAAGTGATACGTGCATTGGGAAACGATTTCGATTACACCGACCCAGAGGAATCGACGACAGACACAGCGCGGTGATGAATTATTCTCGCAGGAACGTGGAATTGATTGCTTACAATGCCATCGTACGTGACGCGATTCCGCGAATTCAACGATATATCGCCTAATCCCGAAAGTAATTCCGGCGCTGAAATATACAAGCGTGTATACATTTCCACCTTGTTCATCAATTTCTCGTCGAATAATACATCAATCATATAATTTGATATAATTATCCTGCAGCTATATGGCCACGAGCGTCTCTTAAAAATGTAATTGAGAGGCCAAAAAGCTTCGCTTTTCATCAACATTTTATTTCAGCGTCGGTGAAATTTAATTTACCGTCCCGGTTGAATATATACGCGAGACGTAATTGCGTTTGGAATTTCACCGGAGTCGCTATATTCCTCGTGAAACTGCCTCGGGATAAACAACGCTCTTTAAAAAGGCACGGTGAGACACAATGGTTCTCGCGTTAAATTATCACGCTATACGTCGATGCTTGAATATTTAAGCCCATATTGTTCGCCCCGATGCAACGTTCCTAAATTTATTGAACCCCTTTCCTATAGCCTCCCCTCGAGATGTCAGAACGATCTCGCGTAACAGTGTAACGCGAGTCGAAATGAGGTATCAAACTGTGAGTTGATCGATCGAGACAGAATAACAAATATCGAGAGTGAAAAGGGCTGCAGGGAGTGAGAATAGCAAAGGGGTAGAAAGACGGGAATGAAGAAGAACCCCGCGCGTAAGGTACGGGGGTGTAATTTCCCGAGAAGCGAAGCCAACGAGGTCTCGCGTAATTGGTTCGAAGGGTCGGACTTTATATATGTACGTAGCTGTGAAGCCGCGTCTCTCTCGAAACGAGAACGAGACGAGATGGGGCGAAAAGCACGTTTCGCCAAATGCGTACGGAATTTCCATGTAAATGCCGCGCGACGTAACGCTTTCACTGCTCTGCCTTACCTCGGGAACGATAACAATCCATTCCTCCCCCCTGTTATTCTCTCCCCTCCCTCCTCCCGTGCTAATGAATTATTCATATTCGCTTCTCGGATGCTGCATTGTTGAACTGGTGAGTTAACAATGTTCCGTGCAACATTTAACGACCCAGTAATTTCGATATTACAAGTTTATTACAACAACGTTCGATACAAGAGATAATTAAAATGTAATTGCATATATAAAATGGCAGGAATGTCGCGTTATTATCATCTCTGTTCGGAAAACTCGTTCGGACGAGTAAATGCGCGGTGAGATCATCGTTTGCAAATTGCTCGCAATACTTCCGTGACCATAGAAAATTGGCATAATAATGTATAAATTATCCTTAACAAGCCTTGATTTATAAACGTAGCAGTCTGATTATTTATCAGCCTATTACGTATCGTTCCTTTAATTAGTTGTTAAACTGTCTTTATATTAAAAATGTGCTAACTGTAAGCTGTGCTATGTACATTGTAAAGTAAATTATAAATAAATTTATAAAAATTATAACAAAGGACTTTTTGCAGGTAACCGAGGAAGTTCAATGAACATAGTTCAAAATTATGTAGCTCCTGACATATGCAATCGTCCAAATATAGGCGTAGCTATAAAGGGCCGCACATCGACAGCCCCCCGCCGGCGCCGACGTCTTCTCTTTTGCATCGCCCTTTTTATTTTTCCAGGCGTAATTACCGTGAGACATCAGCGCTCTTGGTGCGGTGCAGCCGCTCGGGGTTGTATTTTCAGCAATGTGTCATCCGACACGCGCTTACGCCAGTCGTTTATTTTTGCGACGTATATAGCCCTCGTGAAAATAAAAAAAAGAACCCGAACGAGCAGCGGGATGTTGACGAGGGCCCAGGATGCAAGAAATTATACCGACGACCGCGAGAGTGCCACTTCAAAGAACTGCGGGGTCTTGCTATTTTATTACCACGAGGTCTACCGCGCGGTACCCTCTGGTTTCGTACTCGCGAAAAGAAAGATCGGCTTTGAATCTTTTCATTCGCGGGATAATTTCGGTGTGGGAGCGTTCCTCGAACGATCGCATAAATCGATGTTTCCTAACTCTTTCAAGATTTTGATTTTGTTTTCTGTACAGTATGCGTAATTTATATGCGGTAAAATAATTAAAAATATATGATTAATGTTATTGGCTATTACGTAAACGCAAAAAATAGATTGTTTCAGTAATGCTCATAAAAAGGTAGATATATGACTCGAGTAAAAATCATTATGCAAAAGTAAAAAGTAGATATACTGAGAGTTTATACTCTTCTGTGCAAACGATAAGATGTATAAAATAATTAAAAATATCAGGTTCAAAAGTCAGATTAATCGATGTTGCAGTTGACGTAGATTCGTAATTATAGTTGATTGATAGATAGCATTAAGTGTAAGACTTTTACGGAAATTACATAATTAAATAAACAAATAAAAATAAAATCGACAAATAATCCGAATAATGTATAGTGAGACAATCATCGCAATAATAAGTACCAACTGGTAAAAATAGATGAGCTCAGCATTTATCGTATCAGCTATATTAGTATTTAAACCTTTGCTAAATCATGACTTTTATTAAATAATCGAGAACTTGCTAACGAGCTCGACCCGAAGTTATTTGAAGAATTTGACGTTGATTTTCTTAAACTCAGACTATAAAGAGATAACCAGGAAGAGATCAGAGATTCCAGGAATATTCACCGAGAGACGATGAGAGATAATTTTATTTCGTTTCGTAAAGTCAGAAACCGCCGTGTTATTTCAAAATTGTGAAAAACTCGCCGCGATGATCGTGCAAAAAGACAGACGAAACTTTTGAATTATTCAGGAGCCATCTCAAATTGGATATTTTCCTGGTGCTCCAAACTTCATCGACGACAATCTGTTATCCTTTAATTTGGACTAAAAACGTGACACTAACCGAAAGTCCGATAGCAACGTTCTGACGCAATCGATTTCACGTAAATTCTCTAAATTGGAATTTAATTCGTCCACGTCGTGGATTAAATCAACTGGCGTCATAATCACGATTAGTTCATCGCGCGATGCACGTAACCATCGTATTAGTATTCATCATATCGTACAATCGCTCAAATTTAATATTATTTTGCAGTTGAAGTTACCAATCAATGTATTAATAGATACCTATTGTGAAAATATGCCGAGAGTATATTAAAACTATTAGTAAATCTGCTGATATTTTTTAAATGTCGACAAAATGGTATCGGAGACAAAATACCAAAACTAAAAAAATTTCAATAACACAAATATTTCTCCAATATTTAACAATAGTTTATTCAATATTAAAAACACTACCAAAACTACACACAGTGTATCATTACTATGATATTCTCTCTTTGATCACATTAATATTCCTCGATATTGTTAAAGTATTGTAAAATATCTCTGATCTCAACGGAAGTACGAAACAAAAATACTGCAAATATTCGAAATCAATGTCGCGGTCAAAGGTGAAAAGAAACTGTAGCCGATTGAAATTAGGACAAAAAAAATTCTCGGTGGGTGCAAATCAGGAAGGAGAACACAACAACGAAATGACCGCTCGTAATGAGAGCTCGAGTAACCCAGAGAACGAGAGAAAGGAAGATAAATAGACGAGAGGTAGGCCGCGGAGGGATCTGAAGAAATGGAGCTAAGAAACGGCCTCTTGAGGATTAGAGCGAATTCACCGCGGACGAAGACCGTGCAATTCTCGTCCCTCGGCCTGTGTTACGCCCATTTTACACGATTCGAATTCTATTATTAATTCTGCTCAATAAACAAGTAAAAAAAGTAAACAAGTTAAAATAAGATTTTGTTTTATATTGCTGTGAAGAATTAAACATACATGAAAAATTGAACATAAGTTATCACGAAAGTGTATCTTCTGTATTCTAAGACACGTAACATTTCGTCGCGAATTTTAGATCGCGTAACACAGACTTTAGAGCCGGTGGGAGGTTACCGGCCTCTTCCATCGGAATCACCAGGTCCCTTTTCTTCTTCCTGAGTCAGCCTTTTCTCCATTCTCACCCTCTCGCGCCTCGATACGGCTTCTTTTTCTTCTTCTTCTTCTCCTCCTCCTCCCTTCTCTCCTTTCGAATTGCTCGACGGCAGTTCAGGCGATGCCGGCAACGTGTCTTTTGTCCGCGAACCGGTTTCTGCCGGTTCCTCGAACCATTTATTTCCCTCGTCCCTCGGCTACATATGACTATATGCTCCTTCTCCCCTTGCGTCCTCTCCTATAACCCGTTCTCCCGATACGTTCCTCTCGTTCCTTTTCTCGCTCTCCCGTCTCGCCTATCATCTCGCTCTACCACCCTCGATCGTGTTACACCCTTTTTTCGGCCGGCCGGTTCTCGCACTCGAAATAACGCCCCGGTTTCTGGCAGCCTCCCGAGTCCATGAATGAACGTGGCCGAATCGCTCAAAGGCATGGAGGAGACGAGGAGTCACCGAGCCTGGCTCTCGTCTGACCTTCGCGCGGATCGATTCGGCGTGCATCTATCTACGACGACGAAGAAGACGACGAGGACGAGGGCGACGACGACCCCGTTTGACCTCGCTTCATCGACCACGCCGAAGACCTGGACACTGGGTCGACAGAGCTATGCGGTAGCTCACGAGACCACGTAGGCTCTTCCGCCTTGGCGTCAGCGCGCGAGACACGGAGGGGGAGAATTATAGTTATTGGCCCCGATAACTGGCGGTTTATCGGCGATGCCATTTCGTAACGTAACGGGTATGTCAGCGGGTGACACTTCGCCAACTTTGCGCGATGTCGCGCATATTCCGGAATTAATGTTCTTCTCAAGATATATATAATGCAAATACGGTTTCTCTGTATTGTTAGATGCAAGAAACGTGTGATCTATTCAGACCGACTTATTAAGTATTTTTGAAATTTTTTGATGGTTTTGGACATTATATTTCTGGTAATAATAGTTATATTTGTAATCTTTTAATATTTGAAGTTAAGTTGTTTCTTATCATTAAGTCGTGACATCAAATAAAAGGAATTTAATGCTTAATTGCACTGCAGAAATTTAACTTTCAACTCTTGATTTTCAATCGCTAGTGACTCGAAAGTTATTGACATCTTAACATTTTAATGAAGGAGAAATCGAGTCTACATTAATTAAAGCACAAACTCCGTTTAATTTAGAAGCATTTTGAATATATTTATGGAAGATGAAAAAACTACGACAGTTTCAGATATGACACGTCCCGTTCGGTTTCGTATCAGAAACAGCAATGGTATTATTTGCCTTAGCAACAATCAGTTTTCACCGCACTTCCTGCGCCCTAACTCGCGATGTTTACGAGCGCTTGCCGATGTACGACACGACGCGAGCGCGATATCACAGCGCTTTTATCGCGCTTTTATTATGATACCCGAGACGCCGGGGATCGCGTTGTTAAATTAGAACCCTTTCGTTCGTCTTTGTTGCTCGCGGGCGCGGGCGCGCGCGCGCGCGAGGGCGAGATTGCTCGAACGATCGATCGGTGAAACGATCCCTCCCGACAAACGCGGGCAAGAATGGCACGTCGAGTAATACCGTGGCAACGGCTATCGGAAACCGAGCGCCGGATAAGCTTTTACTATCCGATAACGATTAACGGCCGTCGGCCGCGATTGTGCCGGCCTGACCTGAGTATCGGCCGACCCGCCGATCGCGTTCATCGACTTAAAAAAGATTTATCGGCGCACGGCGCCCGCTTCGAGCTTCGAGCTCGCCTCCGATGAAGTCGGAGAAACTCCGACGGTTGCGCGAGCCCCGCTACGAAAGTTCACTGCCTTCGGAACACGATTAAAACAGTATTCATCAGCGCGCGAATACCGCACCACTTCTGCCCCAGAGAGAAATTAGCGGGCAGACATTCCGCGAACCGACTAATGAATTTCGGGCAACCGAGCTTCTCCCGTGCTTCCTACGAGAGTTTCTCTCCATTTGCGTTCTCATTAAATCTCAATTTCAAATAGCACGCCACTCGCGATTATCGTCTCCAGTCGTTTCGGGGCAAGGAAAGTTCCCTCACTTTCGGAATTGACTATATCATTTACGGAAAAATCCGGCGAAGCCGAAAGACTTGAGTTTCTGAAAGTTTCTTTACTTAAAAATCGTTCGTAGAGGTCTAATTACTTTAGATACCGTGGTATTTGCATAAAATTCTTTGACACAGTTTCCTCAAACGTTAATAATATTAAAAGATGCTTGCATGCTAATATTTGGCTAATATTTGCAACTTTCTGACGCGACTTTTTCGCAAATAATAGTCAATTACGGTGGCTCCATATTTTGCAATTCGTGTTTTACAGACTTTACTGACGACTGAATTCCCCTTCGTATATATGATAGAGTAATTAATAAAAGACGTAAATTGTGAATAAGATCGTAATTGCGCATGTATCGGCGTTTCGGCAGAAGAATTTAAAGATCCTCGAAGATCACTTACCTTTTTCGAGTTGCTGCGATATTGGGCTTTGTACCCGCGGAGTTGTCTGTAATTGCGCCGCGTTTCCCGGCCGTCTTCGAGGCCTTCTTCCGGGTCGTGGCTAAACAATAAATAAAGAAGACGTTAATTAATTTTTTGAAAATAATTAGAGAACATAAACATTAACATATAAGATAACGATGTGCACAAACGTAGCTTTTCATTACTTACTCAAATCCATGTAGGAAAATATTTTCGTATTTTTAATAATAGTTTTACAAAAAATAAATCTTAAGTAAAAGTAAAATGATCTTAAATAAACGTGATAGTTATCCTGATTTTTAACGAAGACAAATCGCAGACAGATTGAGCATCGAATGCTGATACATCGCGTGCAACGAAAATATTTCCACGCTTTCTTTCGAAGTCAGCTGATGACTGTGGAGGAAAATAAACGATTGTACCGATTTATTACAGCTCGCGACCGATCACGCAGATTACAGACACGCCACAGACATTGCGGCTCAACTATAATTATGCACACTGCGGCAGAATCGATTTTCGTGCGATTACAATGTTTAACGGAACTCGTCAAAAAATAATAAGTATAATATTCTTGTAACAATAAAGTAATCACGAACAAACAAGAAATGATGTAACACAATTAAAAGAAATCACAACTGTCTTGCTTTATTTTCAGAAAACCCTCGCAAATCCAAATAGCCGTTTATTCAAAATGCATGTGGATATAATGTCGAAATTAAGACCGTCGCGCGTCGTGCTGCAACTTCAATGTGGTGTAGAAGCGCAAGAAATAATCATTTCGAACATCTCGAACGTACGGCGTGGCTAAGAGTCATTCGCTACGTTCTTTTCGAGTAATCGGTAGCACATCTGTGACGTTGGTGCAACTTTCGCCACGGGTAAAATCGCGCAGCCAGCCACAAGACTTTATAGAGTCTCGATGGCTCCGGGGGTCTCTATCTCTTTCCCGCATCGTTTTTATTGTCGTCGTCGTCGTCGTTTTTCGTCCTATCCTTCGTCCTTGCTTGCACTATGTGCGGTTGTACGAACATATCCGCAGTCAGATAATCGTAACAGTCAGTCCCGGGCTCTTCATCGCTGCTCGTAAAGCCACCGGTACGCGAGGAACAGCGCGGGAGGCGGGTCAGGACAAGGCGAGTTACCGTCTTTGTTTAACTGCTGCGTTTATTGCCGCGGTGATAAACGGACGCGGACGCAAGCGCGCTTCGAGATAAACGCGAGCGAGCGAATGTGTCGCGTATACACGCGGAGACAACAACCTAAATTTTAACGACAAATTCCACCGACAAGTCTGGAGTCTAATGTTCCTTATAGCGAGACTCTCAAGGGGCGTTGTAATTAAATACAAACGAACATTCGGAAAGAATAAAGTCTAAACAGCGAGGTTTTCGTGCTCGAGAGGAGGTGCCTTATCCTCGATCGCTTG
Organism: Temnothorax longispinosus; assembly: GCF_030848805.1. Lineage (NCBI taxonomy): Eukaryota > Metazoa > Arthropoda > Insecta > Hymenoptera > Formicidae > Temnothorax > Temnothorax longispinosus. Next base: position 17,477,666 of record NC_092359.1, on the reverse strand, counting down.
GAATTGCATTCACTCTTCTTCAAAATTTTAGTAATGAAATGTCCATTTCGAGCTCGTCGTTAAAATTGCATAAGATCGTAAGTAAAGAAGACTGCTCTACGTACATTAGTTAGACCACGAGATAATGTAGCGTAACGTGATACCGCGATGCATAAGCGACGAAAAGAAAGGGAATGAAAATAGCAGACTAAATTACCGGAATCCGGTGTCAGAGTATTCCAGGCATCTCTTAATAAAATCCTAGACTTCCGCAAAAATAAAATTAGATCTTGAAAGTGCTTCGCTAAATTACTGAAATTTTTTACACCTTAAGTTTCCCCTCGCCGGGATATAACGCCGCTTGGCATACTGTAATCTTCCTTGGCATACCAAACGCGATCATCTCGTAAGATTGCACATCTTCCACGGACCGTAACACGCGATACGAACGCAAATATGAAAATAGCCTCCAGAGGATTAATATTCTCTCGTTATAGCTATCGATCTTTTAACCAATTCAATATAATCAAACGTACAATAATTCCATACTTCTAATCTCATTTTTCATTTATAGTGGCGTGACTCCAGGAAGAAAGTCTTTATCTACTTTTTATCTCGATACATTGATATTTTTCGTACGTTTTCAATATTATCTAGCACGTTTCAACTTTCGTTAAAAATCAATATTATAAAGCTATATAATTCAATTATAATATCAGTCGCAACCGTTACGATAATATCGCTAATGATGTTATGCTGGCGGAAGAAACGCCAACAGCAGGTACTGATCGTTCAATCTCCGGCTTTCAGATTTAATCCTCCGAAGGATTATGTCACCGAATGAGAGTGCGACGGTTGAGCGGTAGAAAATTCTCCAAGTCATGACCAGAATCACGATAAATTTCTCGAATTAATGTTGACTGAAAAATTCATTCTATCTCACCATGCAGGTCCTTTGTTGGTTGCACCTTTCGCATTTCTGTACGAGAAAAGGGATCTGTGAGATGCGCCGCGTGCGCGTCCGTGCGGAAGAATCCACCCTCGTATTCTCTTTCTCTCTCCTCCCTCCTTCCTCTCTCTCTCTCTCTCTCTCTCTTTCTCTCGTGTGTGTTTTATTGCAAATTGAGGTTAAAGTCTCTGGCACGGAGCCAGGCATTTCACCTAGGCCGTTGCATTCCGGCAGATACACACGAGCGTTATATGCTCGCTTATGTGTCTCGTGTACGCGCGCGCGCGAGAGCATCTCGATCACATATATGCGAAGAGAAGAGCTCTTACGTGCTGGCCTGCAGGCTCTAAAGTACGATTCTCTCATGTACATATATGATACACACACATGCCTGAATAGAGAAAGTCTCTTGAATACGAAATATTTCTCTTTCCTTGACTAGAATGCCACTTGTCTTTGAATTGCAAGCAATTTAAAATAAAAAGCTCTCCAAACTTGAGATAAAACGACGTGATTAAATATGAAATGAAAAAAATTGCAAAATTTAATTGTTTATGTAAATTGAAGTGGATTGTACAATTTCAGAATTAAATAAAAAGAGAATTTAATTATCAAGACATACATATATTTTAAATAGTAATGTTAAATACACTAGAAGATTGCAACAAACGATCTGTCAAAATTTTTCTAAAAATTCCCTTGACAAAAAAAAACTATAAATAGTCTAGGAAGCAGGATTATCGATAATTTCATGAAACACATAAAAAAAGTAACAGAAAAGAAATAGAAAAAGTTGTGAAATTGTGACATTGCAGTTTGCGTTAATTACACTATTTTTGCGCGATGTAAAGGCAAGCGAAGTGTAATCGTACTTTCGAGCAAAAATTCAATATAAGTATCGAGAGAGAGCGTATATCCGAGGTAATAAAAAATAATCTGGTATACTGGATCGCGTCGCATCAGTCAGTTCTATTTTTACACTCGCGAGTCTCGCACACGAGATATAAATAATAAAAAAGAGAGAGAAAGAAACGGCTGTGCAACGTTGAAGGCGACGACGATGGATGATATTCCATAATGTCATTAACGTACGTCAAGATAATAGCATCTTCGTCGATGGATGGATATATAGGTGGACGCATTACGTGCGGACAGCATCTTTTTCCGGCATATGCTAATCTAATTAATGGTTGCACGGAAACCTCGCGTGGTGTATGTACGCGAATGCGAGCAGCGGCGTATTTATTACGGTTCAGAGTCCTCGAGATTCGCTCTCAGTCTCTCTCTTGTTTTTCTCTTTTTTTTTTACGAGATTTTTAAAATACCAATTTTCGATAATGTTATTTTGCATATTCAATTAAATTTAAAAAAAAAATAAAGAAAAATATGCACATTATATTGAATTATTTAATATTAACCGCCATAATAATTCAAATTTTTCATGCGCAAATTAATTTTTTATCGATGCCCGGAAGCAAAACTGAGCAATATAAGTGTAAATATTTGTAACTCTCTCTCTATACCTTTACGGTACAATAGTAATTTAAATTGAATATTACGATGAGCAAACAATTCTCTCTCTCTCTCTCTCTCTCTCTCTCTCTCTCTTTCCTACATATATTTTTTTCCCATCAAATATTATATTTGAAATTTTTCTGAAAAGTCTATATCCCTTTTTTATTATAATTTAATATGGTAGAGAAATTAATTTAGTAACAGTAACAGTAAAATATTCGACTTTTACATTTCTCTATAAATTAGAACATAAACATCCTAAAATATGTCATTGATCAGGAGACAGACACACATATGCAAAAACATAGATAACGAGGTCTCCTCAACTATGTAACAAGTATCGCAAGATATGGATGAAACCGGATTATCTTGGTGCATGTCAACAACGAGCCAGTTAGGAGGCAAATTGTGTTTCAACTAAGAAAATTATGCACGAGAACTGGAACGATAACGCGACACGTGAATCGCTTATGAGATAATGATTGAGACAAGCTGAGCGATTTAACTGTGTGATTAGACGTAGTTATGAATCAATGTTATGCATATGAATAATCATTATTTCCGGATAGAATTTATTGATAAAATGATAATCTTAGCGGCAGGTGAACAGAATTCATAAACGTTTCGCATTTTACTTTAAAAATTTATCAATTTATTTTTACCCTTTATTTTCAACAGGATTTATCAACTCTCTTGATCGCTACGAAGTCATTAGCTCTCTTTTACACTCTCTATAATCTTCTTGGGATGCACGTTTTTTTCCTCTAATCCGAATCATCCTCGTTCCATCCCATTTACCCGCGTGCTCTTCGATACCGTTCTACCAGCTTATTAATCCACATTCTTCGGCGCTCTCATTTTCCGTCGTTATAACGAAGCGTGCCGCGTGTTCCACGAATCGCCGGGATGCGTCGTTATCCTTTATGGCCAGCATTACAGCAGGGTATCACGGAGGCGTGCAGGAAACGACGACGTTACGCCAATGGCACGCACACGCGTGCACGCACCTACTATACCCGAGCATAATCGTATCGCGACGCTGCACGCGTGTAACCCATTACATGTATCACGTTACACTTCACACGCATACATACACATACACCCATCATCAAGCGGACGAATGCATGCACTGGGCGTCGCGATAAAACCCAATCGACCAGAAAGACCAGGCCAGCTTGCTTGTTCACTGATTTTTACTGCCTTCCTATCGCGACCAACCGGTTCGGGGGAATACCGGTCGTTCCTTTCTACCTACGAACCGATCCACTCGTGCAGGTGACCCCTTTAAGTCGGTACGACTTCGTCCATTTTTCGTCCGTGGAAATTGCCGCGAATCGTAGGTATACGTGACGCTTGCCAAGTTGAATTGAATTTAATTAATGCCTCGAAAAATATTTCTTACAAGATAAGCTCTTCAAGACCGACCAAATGCTCTTGACAATTCTAAACAATACATCTGATGTAGATTGCAGTTGGACATACTCTTACGGATTAGAAGAAAACTTTACTTTATTTAAATAAAATTTAGATGTTAAAGGTGTGAAGAATGACATGCAGTTGCAATTTTTGAAGCGGATGATCTCGGACGAAATTTTCCTCGACTAAAGCGAAAATTGATCTCTTAATCCCTTTACCGCTCGCGACGACTCACGTGAATGCTATTAAATTTCGAGGTATCTATAACAAAGTTTCCGCTGACTCATACACAGCCCCCAGTTACGGATAATGCCGAAAAACCATTTCAGTGCTAAAAGGATTAAACAACCTCATATATCGGATGTCGCGGACGTTATTCGCCGCCGCGCCGTAGCTCCGAGGGAAGGAAGTTTAGCTCGGGGAATGCAGGAGAGGGCTCGGTGTCTGTCCTCGAAGCCGCATTATACGATCGCAAGTAAATTCGCGTAACTCCCGCCGCCGTCGTCGCCGTCGCCGTCGTTTGTGCACTGCAACCCTTGTTAAGCGACAAAAGCCGCCGCCGTCGTCGACGTGCCGCGCGTTTTATCTATGCGCACGCCCGACTCGCATGCAAGTCAAGTATCCAGAGGAATATTGACAGACAGCGGACCACACTTTCTCGCCTCGCCTCGTCGTGGCTGCACGCACAATTCACGTCGACATCGTCATTTTTCTTCTACGAGAAAACGCGGAGTGCTCGTTACTAAAGCGCGAGAATTTATTATCGTCCGTTATACAGTGATGTGTATATGTACCTCGTTAACGCGGAGTTTTAATCACCTCTCGCTGAGTCGCGCGGATGCAAAGATTATGACGGTAAAGGGGTATTATTAAAATTTCAGGTGATCAATTTTAAAAAGCTTGGAGGAGGACAGCCGGTGGATATTGTACGTTAACATCCGTGAACAACTTATCTATGGACTAAAGAGCTAATTTACCTACAAATTGTTTTACGACTTAATGACAAGTTCCTCGACAAAATTAAAATAGAATTAATTTTTACTTACTGATAGCTTCGTAAAAAAAACTATCACATGGGTGTTTTATTCTATCAGTGAAAAATTAAAGTTTAATTAAGGTATTCCGTGTAATTGAATAACAACTAATGGCTTGACATTTCTGTTACAAAGGAAATGAAGAGAATTATAGTTAAAAAATTTAAGACTGAAAATTTTAATGTGTGTGAGAAAACTTTAAAAACATGTGATTAAAAAATATATTATTCCATAAGTAACATTGACGTGCGCAATATTGGGAAAATGATCGTATTGAAGCCACGATTAATATTATATTTCCGAGATTATCGAAAACTGAGGAATCCTTTTTTAGTAAATTTAACCTGCCTGATAGAGCCCCCGTCCTTCGCCCCTTGATGCGATTTTCACGTTCGTGAATAATTTCCGGTGCTATTCGATGGAAATGCTGCCGCCGCTGAGGACCAGCACGGAGAAGGACGAGAGGAGCTGCGACGAGGGCAAAGCGACTAATAAAATATGAGCGAGGGTTGCTATTCGAATCCGCGTAGCTCACGTTGACGATCGAGAGATCCGTCGAAGCTCCACGTTTGAGGGATAATCGCGTGCGGTGACCCGAAATAAACGCGGATTTCTGAATCATTTAGTACTCCACCTGTAATATTAAAACGACCGTGGCGCGTATATTGCCGGTAATACGGAGAAAGGGAGAAAGAAAGGCGAGGCGCATACGCGCGGTCGCGTCCCGCGCGATGAACTGAGATTCGCGATCCCGAAATGCGCTCCACGCGAGAACCATTCATAATTTCTGCCCGCCATGCAAGATAAACGGACGAGCGAGACGTTGGCGTGTCTCGTTAAAAGCGACATTAGTATCCGCGTCAAGAAATTGAAGGCTCAGTTTAAATATCTTTCAAACGCTTGCTGCCAATTACCTCAATATCTCTGCGCAATTTATAACAGTGACAGTAACCAAGAAAGATCAATAACAAGAGCTAATAAAAAAATAAATATCGAATATCTTTATGGTTTTATGGTTTCTCTTATATCTTTGCAAAGGTTGATTTCTCAAAGCCGATTTTTTCTTAAGAATTTTCGAATCTGTCAGTAAAGCAACGTCTCTTTTTTTTCTAATGCTTTTATAATACGCATTCCTTGATAGAGATCGAAAATGTACGAGCCCTTGACAACCCTCTCGGCAGTCCACGCGGACGGGCGGCGTCCGTGGATACTCGTATCTCGCCGCAGAGCTCTTTTCGCTCTTCCTCCCTCGCATTCCTCTCTCGTCTCCACGCGTCGCGAAGTTCCGCCGGGAATAAATCCAGCCCGGTCCGGCGTGTGTATGTGTGCACGCATTCATGCATAGTGCATGTGCGTTCCTCCTCCCTCCTCCCGTTCGCGAAGTCGCGCCGGCAGACGTGTTCTCGATGTGCGCGGCCGGCGCGTATACGTGCACGCGCGAAACACACGCGTAAACGCGGGACGCGAGCGCATAAATCTACATACATGTACGCGGCGCATACCTGACGGTACATAAGCGTGTCTCTGCGCTATGTATAATATAACCGTGTTTCCGCGTACATAGGGCGCGTGTTTCTGTGTGTAAGTGCGGCGTGTGTACAACGCTGTCGGAGCGGCAGATATTCGCCGATCGATCGCACCGGGTTATCTGACTGCCAACGAGAATTCATTTTCCCTACCATCTCTCTCTCTCTCTCTCTGTCTGTCTATCTCTTTCTCCCTTCCGGTCTTCTCTCGCCCTACCTACTCACCCCTGCTGCTTCTCTCTTTCCATCCCTCGCGCTCGCTCGCTCTATCGCTATCCGTTCTCCCTTACCCTCCGTCCATTGCGACTCCCTTTTTCCCCTCTTTTCCTCCCCTGTTATCCTCCCTCCCTGACGCATCATAATAGATCTTCGCCCGCGTACTTCTCCCGCGCCCCTCTTTTCATTGTATATCCTTTGTTTCTTCACTCTCTTTCTCTTTCTCTCTTCCTCTTTACCTCCTCCTTCCGTTGTCCGTGACAATTCTCTCGTGTGCTCGTTAATCACATTACGCGTGTATACATCCGCGCGCAACTAAATAGAAAAGACGACGGCGGCGAGAGGAAAAAGGGCGAAAAACGATATTCGAGGAGTTTGGCGGAAGAAAGCGGGTGATAGGTGGGAAGTGGGAAACTCGCTTTATTTCGTTTCTTTTCGCGACAACATTGTTGTCCGTTATCACCAAAACGGTTTCCTTGGAGACTCAAGTAAAGATAACTTCGCGGGGGCAAACTATTCGCGGAATGTCCGCGCTGCTTCGGCGCGGAACTATTTTCGAAATAATCTCAACAACGCTCGCGTGTGCGCTAATAATGCATCTCGCGGGAATATTTTGTCAGCTACAAAAAACTGGGAGGTTAAAATAACCGATGTCTATCCAATAGAAAATAAAAAATGCATAAAAGTATATTCAAGTGTAAAGTGGTGTTTTGAATACGTCTTATATTGTTAGGCTTGTGTGCTTATACATGTATAGATTTTCTGGAAATTATGACAAGTTTTAAAAGATACCTTGACGCTCTGTATACGCACGCGACGTATTATAAACGCTTGTAAAATGTTTAAGTACGCCGCGGTTACGAAATCACTTTAGCTTTATTTCGCGTCGCAAATTTTATTTTTATCTATCGCTCGACACTCCAATTATCGCCGCCGTGTTTATGTTATCGCTCATTTATCGCGGTAACGTTGGAGAAAAAGTTCGATTGTTTATCGCTGCGCGATATCTACGAATGTTACCTGTTATCGTCGGCGACAATGAAAATCTAGGTAAACGCGGGCAAAATATCGGAAGCCGCAAAATTACGTTTAAAAATACTCTCGATATCAACAACAGCGGAACGGAAAGAACAGTGAATCATGATGGAAAGTGCTCGTCGCGTAATGGCGCGGCGGATCGGAATATCGGTCGTCTCGATACTTTATACGATGCGATCGACATCTCTTTTTTGCCGAGTACTTCGCAATGCAATAATTTTAGAATTGCCTCGACTTTAAAAGCTGCGGCTGCTACGGAGTGCTTTTTATCCTTCGGAATGACTCTCGATAGTAAAACCTGATACCGAAACTATCTTGCTACTGATCGCTGAATTGAGAGTGGCGCTCGATTGTCTTATTCGTGGAAAGTTTTTGCCGCGAACAGTCGTTTTCGGAAAGAAATTAAATTCGAAGTAAACGCTTGCGATTCCCTGAAGCGACTTGAAATAGAAGTGAGTTTTAAGGTGATTGTGTGGTAGAGGAATAACTTTCAATGGACAAAACATTTCAGTTCATATGTAATTCGGACCAACCGTTTGCTGGAAACGCGAGAGATTTGACGTGTCGCAATTTCAACTATGCTAACAATTAATAGAAGTAAGTTTTTCTCGGGATAAGTTAAACTTTATTGATTACAGCCATTCCAGCGGAGTGCCGGCCGAGATGTTTTCACGTAATTAGTTTGGCGAACGTCCGATCACGATTCGCAAATACCGAAGTGCATTCGGGCAAATCGATATGCTGGCCGAGTTGCCCAACCGCGAGATATCCGTCCTTTCTTGGAATCGCTATCGCTTTGAATCATTGATTGAGCTTTATCATGCAGACAGCTCGCTTTAAGTCACAAATAAATCAATGATCCCACTGTTCGCCTTCCGCTAAATTCCGTTAAATTTCATACCACAGTGAACTTCCGCTCTCATGTTTGCCCGAAGATAAGTATAGAACTTGAATAAATAGACCTCTAAATATTAGAGTAACGACATAAATCTCCCAATATTCACTCAAAAAAAGATAATAACAAATGCAGTGTTAGAGTCAAATTAATTATACTAGTTGAAAACAAGTTTATAACAAGTTATAAAGGATATAAAGAATCAATATCAATATTTCTTGATAGAGTCAAAGTTTTACCATCTGACAGATATTTCATATCCGAAAACGAAAGATTCTAATTTATAATAGAACTAGCGCAACCACCACCCAATGACAATTTCTTGGTTTGACGTTAGTCAAGTCTTGCATTTCCTCTCACAGTCTACTCTTAAATCGCCAAGTGAGTGGCATTAGTTGCTCCAGTTCTAAAATGTCCGGGTTAATATTTCACTGTCATCCGGAGACGTAGAGAGAGCGCAAGACGCACAAAAGTCTCGAGGGCACATCTCAAGAGGAATGATCACCGGCAGTATAATCACATCATCATGGAGCACTTACGTCGTCCGAGGTCGAGGACGTGGGACCAGTCCGGGCCGGTCGGTCACTGTGAGCGTTTATCCATGATGAGGCAGGGAGCGGGGCAGACCGGTGACTTGACTTTCACTGACTTGACACAGCACACAATCATACGACGGGTTCTCCGCGGGGCGACGAGATCATTAACAATCGCGCACGAGACGGGCGCGGCACAAAATTAAGCTGTACGTGTATATATACGTAATCGTCCTTGCATCCAGGATCCCCTTTAAAGGCTAGGTCGACGACGGTGAAGCCCTCTCCACTGGAAAAATCGTATCGATGTACGCGTGCGTTCCCCCCCTGACGACAGACGCGAACGACTTCCGGAAGATTCGTGGCATCGAAACGCGTTCGCTGTATATAACGTCTAGGAGTAGATAATCGGAGCGACGAGCTGAATCGGTAGGTAAATTGATTTATCCCGGGCTAAGCACAAGCGAAGGATAAGTATAAGATTCCCGAGGGGGGGAAAGTTGGATTCCGGGATCGTGACCTCGTTCAGGAGAAACGAGTCTCATTAAATCCCGGTAAATTTAGTAAACGCGAACTTTAACTGCTCCCTAAACAACAAGAACCCTTTCCCAGATGTGAAACATAGTTACTCGATAAGTTTGCGAATTGATTGAAGCAAATTTTACCCTAGCGTTTGGTGATTCGACGTAATGAAAAAACATGCAGAAATACATCTTACTTTCGTTGACGAGATTAATCAACAAACGAGGTAAATTAAACGCGAAAAGCAATCGATCGAACGATAATTATCGCTCAATATTTTTCCGAAATGTTGATAAAATATCAACCGATATCAATTATATGAGCTAACATCGACCGGAAGGTCGAAGGAAGAAAAATGTTCACTTCGGATGACACTGCAGCTACGAATATTTCAACTGAAGAAAATGTCGTCAGCTTCCACTGACGTGTTAATTGAGACAGCGGTACGACATGGTATTGATTGAGAAACCGAGGAAACTCGCACTTCAATTATTAAAGCGAAGGGCACTGAACTCGGACCAACCCCTAACTAGTCTCCAAACACTAGAAACTAGATCCTTTCTCAGGACACGAAGGACACAGCCGCGCCGTGCTGGCGACAATCAGCATCGACTTGTCGTCACTGATCGCTCGGGACCCGCTGTGCAGAGTCCCCGCCCATGTATCTCGGGGGATAAACGAAGATGGTGTGCGAAGTTCCCTTCTTCAGCTGTCACTGAGCTACATCACGACGCATTATCGACCGGATATTAGATGCCACGAATCCGCCAGAATTCTTGCGATCCGTCCGGCCAGCCGGAGTCGTCGCTCTCTCACAATCACCTCTCTCTCTCCCTCTCTTTTCCTCCCTCTCCCTTTCTCTCTCCCCCCTCCCTATCTTTGATATTCTCGCGATTTTCGATATAGCTCTCGTGATAGCACTATAAATCGCGCCGCTAATCTCCAGGGGTAGAAACGCGGGATAAAAAGCTGGTCCCGGCCGCGATGTATACCCTCGACGGCGACGCGCGCGGGCCGGTCAAGACCACAACAATAGGAGAACCACCTCGTCGGTTAGCGGAAAGGGAAGGGGGAAGGGGTAGGTGCGCGCGCGCGCGCGCATGTACGAGAGACGGCGGAGCGGGACGGGGGGGGAAGTGAAGGGGTATCGTCGGGCAGGCACCTTCACCCTCGAGACGACGGACGATAGGTCGACCAGGCGGTAGAGACAAAAGCGCGTTGCTGACGATCAAACGCGAACTGCGATACGCCCGGGCCGCAGTGCTGCCGTCTACTGGCACGAGCTTTGCGGAATCGCTTGGCCCCCTGCTCGCCCCGGCTCCCCAACACGCCCGTCACCCTGTGAGGTTCCCTCTCCTTCGGCGGCCCCGACACCAGCTTCCACCACCCGACCCGACCGCCAGCTCGTCAACTGCATGCTCGCCGCCGCCGCCGCCGCCACCGCCGTCGGACTCTACCCCGCTCTCCGCGCGAGTAGCGATGGAGGGTCGATCCCTCCGGGTCCCCTTTCCGTACCTCTCCCTTCGCGTCCCTAGACTACCCCTATTTTCCTCTCCTCGCTCGTTCGCACCATGCCCCGGCGCACGGTCGTCATCCCACGAGTGGAGCAACCGCTTTCGAAACCAGGAACGTCACGCGAGTGACGATAATGTTGCAAACTCGGCGAGCCACGGCGATGCATACGCGATAAACTGTCGGCTACCCTCCTCCTTGCTCCTCTTCGCTCTGCACTTCCGATCTAACTTCTTGCCCGATCTGTCTCCCCCTCTCATACACGCTCTTTTTATCTACCGTGTCTGTATCTACCTGTCTCTTCTTCGCACACGTGACTTTCGATTTTATACACAACCGGTGATACAAAATAAAAGTTTATTTGCATTTCTTCAATTCTGTCTTCAGTTTTACATTCACTTGCTACATCTGTTCTTCTTATCTAATTTCTCGTTTTGTATTCCCTTATCTATTACTCATCTTTCTTCTCATTACACGTGTTATTCTAAAGATTTAGATTTCTTATCGTTATTCTACCTACATTCTTATTAATTAGAATATTCATTCACGATATTTTAATTCGACATTGTTTCACTCGACCATATAGTCTTTTCTCTCCTTCCTCCTCCCTCTCTTTTTTTTGTTATTTAATAGTCTCTTTGTTATAATAAACCGTACGGCAAACTCAGCACGACTAATCGATGTATTCTGATAAGTTACCCTAACTTATCGTATAAACACCGCGCAGCTGTCAGGCACGACACGGGCAAACAGCGAATATACGGATACGCAAATCAAGCTCCATAAAAATCCACTCGACTGGAGCTCGAAATGGCGAAACGAGTGCGCGGACGAGAAGAGAGAGAGAAGGGCGGCGTGAAGGGAAGGCCCTTTCACGAACGAGAAGTTGCGTTCGAGCGATCGCGGAATCGTAATTAATTGAATTACGCGGTCGTGGCGTGGAATTCGTTGCACGTCGCTCTGGAGAACGCTGTCGCTACTCCGAGAAGCTATTACGCGCTTGCACGAGCGCTCATTTTATTGAAATTTTCAATTATATAAATTGCAGAGAACGCTTCTTTAACGGGAGGAAAACGGTTTCCCCTACCCGAAGGTGCACAGCATGGGCGATCGAAACGTTCAGTAAGAAAATTAGATACGAAACCGGCACGTGCCTGGAACATGTCGTGAGCACTTTCGGGATTTTCCTAGACCCTTTTTTCATACTTTTATGTATATTGAGCGTTATTTAATCTTATTACACTCATCTTATATCACTCATCAACGCTGTAGATCTAGATAGAAAACAGATATTTGATATATATTTGATGGAAAAAGAGCAGATATTTTTCGTGTAACGAACTGACTGTAACTAAACATTTAATAATCGATAAAAAAAAACTCCGACCACAATATCGATAATAAAGTTATCGGATTATTTAATTACAAACTCACGTAAATATTATCACGTTATTTACACGCATTTATTCATTAACGTTTAAGCTTATCGAAATTATACTAAGGCTCTTGATGAGACTACACTTCATATATATGTACTTAAACTACAGTTAAGCGTTATCCGAAACTAGTAGGACAGATATATTACATCGCTTCAAATCGACCTCGCGTAGCATGAGTTCGTGCCAAATTATGCTATCGTGCCAACAGGTGACGTACAGATAGTGGTTTTGAATTACACTCTGATGACATTCGTTATATTGCCTATATAATAACCACGCAGTAAATCACGATTTCAAAGTAAGAGAGATTTTTTAACCCGTTGGATGTGTAGATGCAATAAGCGTGCGCATACACATATATACATATACACGTACAACCGAAAAATTGTATTTATCGCATTAATATTTTATGATATGGCTGCGAATTATACTCAATATCTGAGAGACATTCGAAAACAAAAATGTGATAAAGATTCAGTTGTCACAAATCATCATATTCAGCACGGATGGCTCGTTATTAATATTCGAATGTAGCATATGCAATAATAGAATGTAAATTTATATACGGAATATTCGCTGTTTTATTCAGCATTAATAATCTTAGTAATTACGTTCCGACTTTCCGAAAATGTAAAGTTCTCTTAAGTAAACCAAAAGCTTTTGGTGGTTTAATTCCGTAATTTAGTTCACAATTTCTTTTTCTTCTAAAGAACCATTACTTGATTCTAAATCTATCCTGACTTCGAGATTAAGGAAATATCTAATTAAATAAGAGTCGTTATAAAATCCATCAATATTAAAAATAGAGACTCTGCGACAATCCATATATATCGGATATTAATTCGCTTTTGTTAAGTTTCATTAATTTTATGATTTGTCTCTCTCCCCTCTCTATGTAAAAAAAAAAATACAATCCATTAAAATAATGATAATAAAATAAAATCAAACGTGATAACTAAGTTTCCTCGTACAAGAGACAAATGCCATCCTTTTGCTCTCCGATGTAGGTCAGGATCGGTTTTCGCGATATAGCGCATCATCCGCATTATATTGAGGCAATAAGAACTTACACTCCGAGCTCCTTTAGTGCACGACTCGGTAAAGCGGAGCGAATATCGATTTCAAGCAGCGTGGCATTCGGCCATTCGAGCATGCCGAGCGAAAAACTTGGCAATTTTACGGCGCGTTTCTTAATGCGATGCGCCGCCGCGTTCTCCATTGCCCTGCACAATGATTCCGATTTATTCGACCGTGAGACGCGCGGCCGACGAATCTCTAGAACCCGCCATCAAGAGTCGAGCCGACGTTACGTGCATTCAAAGTGACTACCGGATTATCGGCTTCCGATCACGGTCCTTTTACATCCCGCGTATAACGCGAGATCGCGCCAAGTTTTAACATTCGAGCGACATACGACGTCGTATAAACCTCGCTTCATGTTTCTCGCGACTGCAATTTATTTAGACATAACGGGATCCGGCCGCGCAATTTGACCGAAATTTGGAAATGTATTTTTTTTATGTTTGAATGAGAGAGAGAGAGAGATAAAATTTTTCTGCCACGAAAAATTTTGCGCGGAATACGCGGTATGCGAGAGATCGTTAAATTTTTTCACTATTGTTTTCCTCGTGTCTCTTAATTTACTCGTGGAATTTTTTAATTTAAAAAAAGGGTCCAATTTAATTTAGCAATAATTGATGGCCTGTTTGATAAACAATCTAAACGACAAGAACTACGTGACATACAGTTATACCACTTAACGTCGAATAGTGAAAAGGACGATATGCATTTATTTAAGGTAAACCCGAGGCAGATCTTCGAGGGATAAAGGAGCACTTTCCTGCTAGCGGCAGGCAATCTGTACGACGTACATTTACTAATTTCTGCGCCGTGTGTACGTGAACAGAAGCCAGGATTCTAGGCGGAAGCCCATTGTGAATCGGCGAACCATGAACGAAATGGCTACCTTTACGCTTAGTCGAGTATGGCTACGCGGAATTTATCGGTAATCAATATTGAACGAGAACGGGGAAGAAGAGGGTAAAAAGAGCTAAAGGAAAAAAAATAGAGAAGGAACGTGTGGACGTGTGTGTGAGAGAAGAGCTTTATGGTGCCGCGTGTCTCGTTGTTTCTGCAACTTTCTTGCTTGCCGAGACGTCTGCAAGCGTCTGCAAGTTCTCGAATGATAACTCGCTGAGAATTTGGATATAATAACATTCTATAATTACCTGCTGCTCAATATGCAGAGTGACAAACGCGACGTAATCCGTCAATACGCGCGAAATGATTCACGAAAATGGAAACACTGACCTGGGACACTGACCCTTTGGGGGGAAATTATATGGCATGCTATATCTCTACAGTTATCACACTAATGGATGTTAATCAAATAGTCATTTCTATAATAAATCTATATTGACACATTAACAGCTTATGTATATATAGTAGATATATTTAAAACAGTTTGACACGGATATAAAAAACAAGCGATTAAATGTCATCGCCAAATTCATCCAAATGAACAATATATCTATTTAAATAACATTCAGTGAAGATACTCTAAAATACTTCATTTGAAATTTAATTCAAACTGACGTAATTTTATTTAAATATTTAATTAATTGCAGTGCTCCAAAATAATATAGAAAAATACGAATGGAACAACCTATATTATTCATTTCTACATTACATTCCCTGTACCTATGTAAATGTTATAGAAATCGTATTGTTTCATCATATAGTATTCCCATTATGTATCATCCTCCCTAATTAGATGCAATAAAACCATTGTTATTTAATTTCCCACGATGAGAATACAATTGTCTCTCTTTCTCTCTCGTTGCACATTTATAAAAAAATTTCTCAGATAGACCATTTGATCGTTTTTTGCCATCATAAAAGCGTTATGTTCCTCCGACAATTTTTTGCCGAAATCAGCGTAACCAGATTCTTAACCATCGACATTTCGTTCTCGACGACTGACCTCTCTCTTCAAACGCCACGACTCCCGACGTCGATCAAGGTGGGAAGCCGGCACAAAGTCGCAACACAACACGCAGGGCCGGGCAGCTGCCGCGGCTTTATTTATGCGGCTTACGGAGGTATCGATCCGCAGAGCGGAGAGAACGCGCGCGGCGCGCCGCCCGTTCGCGGGAGTAGTTCGGCCAGCCGGGAACTTTGTTGTTCGGCAACTGAAAGTTTCGCGGGGAAACTCCCGCACAAACAGGTGGAACGGGCGACGAAGGCCTTCTGGCACCAGCCGACGCGCAACATCCTATGTGTGCATGGCTGGTGAGAACTCGAGGGTGCGTGTATAGGTGTGTGTGTATTCACGCGCAGCCAGCTTCCACAGAAGTCTTCTTCAGAATGGAGGATAAACGCGCGCATGTACACACACTCATACATACATGGGTGCACATGTACATAGAACACAGTGAGAGCAAATAGGCGCCAATACAGTGCAGAATGTGGATACGCGTGCGTGCCACATTCCTGTTCGCGTGTCAACAATATCGCGGGTGGAGTGACACAAACAGCCCCCTCCTTTCCCAGCAGTATTCAAGGAGACGCCACCAGGGTCAACCCCTTCCACGTGGGAAGAAGCCGAGAAATAAATGATCTTGTCGCGCGCTTCGCGGGGAAAATTCGATCAGTGAAAATCCCTATCGCGGAAGTGAGTCAATCGCAAATGGACCGAATATCCAAAGCCAGATTGATAATTGAATGACTTTTTGCGTCGAAGAAACGGAATGTATATATATTTACGTCGAAATACTTAGAAACCGAGCTCTAAAGTTTCGTCTAAAAATGCGTTTGAAGCCGCGGCCAATGATTCCATGAAAATGTAAACTGTTTAGTCTACTTAACGCAATAATCTCTTGACTGACCTTTAACTCGAATAGCTAAAAAATTTGCGGGAAAACAAGATCCTAACATTTACCACATGTCTTGTCAGCCACGGATAAAAAACTAAATCGATTAAAAATAGCAGTTATTTTGCCATGATTACACGTCGATTTTAACACAGTAATCTTAACGGGTTTCCTCCCCCCCCTTCCGAGTTCTCCGTGCAATTAAACTTCCACGAAAGTTTTTTACCGTAGTTGGATTACCTTATATTACGGACGCTTAGCGGAAGTTACGTGGCACGTTTGTAGGACACGGCGTGAAACCCACTTTTCGCGCGACAATTATTAACGGTGTAATTAACGTTCGCGTGAGCGACAGCTCGTTCACGCCCGTCTCCGATCGTCGATAATGCGCGTATCAGCACGACCAGACGCATCCCGATCGATGATATCTGACGAATTCATCTACCCGCCGCGCTGGGATTTTACCGCTTTATGCCAGACGGGGTTAACGCTCGACGCTTAGCGATTTAACCCCGAACTTGCCGTTGTATCTCACAAGATATACCCAACATGTAAAATTCCGTAATTATGTTTACACATCTCTCTCTCCCTGTTTTCTCATTATTATATCAAGTTTAAAAGATAAAAAGAGATGTTCGAGAAAAACTTTACCTCATTTTCCTAAATTTTAAATCTTCAAAAAAGATGCATTTTTTTCTTAATTACGTAACTATTTTTTGTCATTGCACTATTTTTTAAATTAATGTTGAGAGAAACGGATATATCTTATTAATTTTAAAGGTAAAATTTAAGTCAAGAAATTAATGAGAAGCGATGCTCGGCGTGTTCACGGAATTAGAGAGCGCGTCAACTCAATTTCTCGCGAGACCGAATATCAATTCATTGTCTATATCCTTGTTGCGACGTCAAGATGTAAACAGAATGACGAGCGAAAGAGGGAAGACGGGGCAGACTGTCTGGAATTCACTTCGCACGGCAAACTGGAGTAAGACTGAGGACGACGAGCAGGCAAGGCAATCCGGGGGGGACCGTGGCCGACTCCCATACCCTGTTCTACGTTGATGGGGAGAAAAAGGGGTGGCAAGGAGCAGACCGCGACACGAAGCCGCTAGATACATACTTCGTGGAATTTCCGCAGGTTTGGCACGGAATTAACCAATTTGCAAGGTGATGTTTTGTGTTAGCCCGGCCGGGTAGGTAGGTAGGTAGGTAGAGTAGAGTAGACAGGTAGGGGTGTGTTTTGCGCCAACCATCCGGCGTTGCTCACCTCCAGCCCCCCGCCCTTCGCGCCGCTACCACCCCAACGGCGCCGGTGGATGGTCCCCACCCGCGTGACCTGCCCGAGAATCAATACAGCTACCGACCGCCGCCCCAACCCCCATCCGACCATCCAGCCAGCCAGCCACCCCCTGCCCCACCTACTTTCCACGTTACGCACCCCCTTATACCATTCTCGAGTGCCGATTCCCATTCTGGGTTCGCAGCACTGAGCCACGCCGTTCCCCTTTCTGCCACATTCACCCTATCCATCCCCCCGAATCCACCGTTGTGTTTCTCTTTCCATCACTCTCACCCTCACAACCACCGACTCACCATCGCACCCCGCTCCCCTCGTGCCATTACCCTTCCTGTTTCTCCTTTCTAGCTTCTTCGTCCTTCTCCTCGCCCGCTCGCGTGTCCTTCGTTCGTTATCCCTCCCTGACCCACCCCCCTCTGTCCCAGCGCAACATGCCGCAAGGTTTAGTCGTTTCCCTTGGGCTGGCGTGCAGACTCGGCCAACCACCCCTATTGGCCAAACGATCCTCTAAAGCGGCCGGGGCTGGGAAGGGATAAAAAGAAGATGAGACGGCGGGAACGAGAAGGGCGAATAGATACAGAAAGAGAGAGAAAGCTTATGAGTCGATCATACCAGGTGAACTTGAGAGAATTCGAGGGAGAGATTGGCGACCAGCCAACTGTTTCGAACCGGAGCGGGGTACTTGCCCGACATTTACTAGTCCGACTAAATCGAATCTCTCTGCAAGTAGTATCAGGATAGTGGCGCAGTTGCAACGGTCTCCCTAGTCTTTAATTCGGAATTCGACGTGATCCGCAATCGCGATTTTGATGTTCATTTAATATCTGTTATTTCTTTATTATAAGCTAATTTGGAGATAAAGAGAGTTGAAAATTTTTTGTCATAATGAATTACATACTTAATGTGCATTATCGCAATTATTTATGTAAAAAATAATTATTGTTTTTAAGATTGTCCTGCAAAAAATATATATTCCCTTGTTATTTTTACTGTTATTTTATTCACTTGTTTTATAAAATAGTTAATAAATAGGAGGAAAGGAAAAGGGGTTCCGTTGCAACACCTCTGAAAATAGTTGTCGTGAAGGTTGGATTTGGAGAGGGCGGGATTTCTGGAGAGCGCGTAACTTTCGCCCACTCGTGAAACTTGTTTCGAGAATTTAACCGCTTTTGCGAGAGAGTCCAAGAGTACGACGAGGAGTATCGTTTATGCGAAAGTTGTAGGCGCCACGGGAACACTGTTGCGCACTTTGCGGCACAGAAACGGTTCAGTAATTGAACGCCTCGATCTGAGTATTCATCCTTCGCGGAAAATGTCCACGAGTTTAATGAGAAATGAGGGAAATGACGGTCGAAGAGAAATTACGAGAGGATCCTCTTCCCTCGGCGATGTTGACGCGGTTTTATTCCGCTGCGGTAGTAATCGAGGTCACGACTTGAGCTCCAAGTACGACTGAAGCCAGCAAAGAAAGGAACAAAAGTGGTCCAGTAGGATGACGAATTGTTATCATTCGCAAAAATAGAGACCTTGTAATTTATGCACAGAAGCAAACAAATTTAAACCTTATTCAACCGCGGAATTTTAAATCAAGATTCAATTATAAAAATATTTAATTCTGAATATTAAATAATTGAGATGTATAACAACCTTGAGGTTATTTCTCTTAAAAAAAATTACTCTGGTATCATCAAAAAATCATTAAAATTAAATTTGAAGGTCCTGAGACCCTAAATATACAAAATATTCAGTCACGATGTACTACTTCGCTATTAAATCGATCATATGTCACGAATTTCTCTGCTGAGCGGAGTTTAAAAGTATTATAAACAAATTTTGAGAGCCTGAGAAAGCAAGGAAAGCAAAGTCACGATGACTGATATCTTAAAGACGAGTGTTTCTTCGTCGGCACGACCTCGTCTCGTAAGCTCTTCTAATGATCGGTCTTCGCAAAACTCCCGGGTGCGAGAGTTCCATTACGAGCCAGTAGTCGCAAGGTTTAATCCCTTTCCGCGAGTTTTCGAACTCGTATAAGCCAGTCACGAACTTTCCGACGAAGCTGCGTCGTCGCTCGCGGACCGAAGTGCTCGGCATGACTCACGAATCCCACCACGAGCGAGACGAAAGTTTGTATGCAGCTTACGATGTTCCTGTACGCATCGTGAAAATATACGAACGCCGCGGGCGTTTCCTCGATTTTAATTCACAAGTTAGTATACAAGCGCTACGCTCATAGTGATTATCTCCTCTCAACGGTTATATCACAAAAATAATGTTTAATTAA
Organism: Temnothorax longispinosus; assembly: GCF_030848805.1. NCBI lineage: Eukaryota > Metazoa > Arthropoda > Insecta > Hymenoptera > Formicidae > Temnothorax > Temnothorax longispinosus. The sequence continues at coordinate 17,457,642 of NC_092359.1, read as the reverse complement.
TCAACATAACACTGTAAATTCCATAAATTTGGATGTACTCATAAATTAATAAAAATATAAACTTTTTAAATATGTATAAAATAGATCATGATCGTAAATCAACGATGTTGAAAATGATTACTTAGCGTTCGATGATTTATTATTCAAACTCAATACCATCAATCTCCGATAATTGACTGCAACGCCGGGTAAACACGCTGTTATTAAAATCTCATTTTCGAGAACGGTTAAGATTGCGCAAACCTCGATCGTGCCGCGAATCGTATGCGAGTTTTATGCGTGAGAGAAAAAGAGAGCGGCTACCCTTAATGTTCAGATAATGCGCGACCTTTAACGCTTCGGTGCTGACTGAGAGCCTGTAAAAATACGATTTAACGCGGCGAATCATTCTGAAGCCTCGCAAGAGACGTGAGAGATCTAATCGTCAGAGTTGCGACGGTAATTTTCCTGCGCCAACGAGCAGAATAATTCGCGCAAAACTCACGCGGACGTATTGCAGAGTCTGTGGACCCAGGCGATGGTTGGAAAATGTTGGAAAATTAGAAACGGTAATCAGGGAGCTGTGCCACCGTACTACCCCGGAGGCTTGGCGGCCGCCTTAAAAGGACTAACCACCTCGCTTTGACAACCCCGAACTTTTGATCGCTTAACGTGCAATTCTCTTTCGGAGTTTCGGCGCCCGATTCTCCGCGCAAGTTTGCCGAGCCGCCTTTCATGGGAACGAGTTATTCCTACTTCCAGATTTCTTCGTGCCTCGAGGAAACTTTGGGGAAACTTTCCGAATTCGCTCCCTTCGATCTTACAAATGCTCTTTAATGCGAGAGGGGCTTTTCATGGTCCCTTCTTACCCTCCCCTCCCCTTCTTCCCTTCTCTCCTTGTCTCCGGAGGCATTCATAAATCATTTTCTTTCGTCGCGAAATCCATCTCCGCCCCGCGATTATCCTCCTTGCAACGAGAGCAAGGTGGAAACCAGCCAAGGAATTATACTTTCTTTCGTAACCTTTGTCGGATGGAATGTACCAAGCCACGTCGATGAGTCGCGCTTCGCTAAGTTCTGAGATGAATGAGCATATCCGACACGAAATCTAATCGAGTCCGCTTAGGGAAGGGAGGGTACAAGGTGTTCGAGGATTATCAAACATTCTTCATATTCTACGACGCGCAAATTCGATTTCACTTTTTATCATTGGTCTTTCTTTGCGCGCCAAATAAATAGCTATTATATTTACTGTCTTGTTATTTTTATCACTATAAATAAATAAATAAGCTTTACGTTAAATTTCCGTAAAGATAAAATTAACACAACATATACTGAGGATTTCATTATTTTATAAGAATGTATCATATTTTTAACATATTACGTATAATAATCGTGTATTACTGTACTTAATTCGTTATCGATATATGCTAAGATATTGAACTAGAAAGTAATAAAACGGAAACGAATTAGATGTTATAATCGCCGTAATGATTACCGTGACACATTACAGTGGAACTTCGCGAGATTCGATTTGATGGACGTCTGATGTATGTATTTAGGTAAAAGTATCTTTCTTGAAATATACTACGCGAAGAGTGAATCGATACAAATATGACATTCAAGTGGCGTCGGTTATTTTTGCATGAGATCGTAACGATGTATTTCAGAATGTACGAGCACCCCACGTCGGAATCGGAAAAAGACGACGCCTGCGGCGCTTAATTGTATCTCCGAGACAGTTAATAACGATTTCATGTCAACGCAGCACGCGATTCCAGGCAGAATATGCAATTACGATCGCCGTTATTCTCGTCGCGTCCCTGTCGTCGTATGTAGCAGAGGTAGCAGATCCAACCGTCGAGGCGATAAATCGCGAGATTTATGTCGACAAATTTGACAACATAAACCGTGGAATAGCACTCACTGATCCCGGAGAACAATGCCGAATCGGTGTCTGATTTGCATTTATGAAAAGAGCAAAATACTCGCTGTCCGTATTAATTAACTCTCTGTGGCGAGAGAGCCGTTATTTGTGGAGAATAATAAATCGCGGCGTCCGATATAGTATCCGCGAAATATCATCGAAGGATCGCAGAAGAGTAAGGCTGATTAAAATCTTAATCAATGAAATGAGAATAGATATTCAAAAACAAATCTAATTTCAATCGTGGATATATATCGTGGCACTCTGTATCACAACCGCGACCTGATATTCGGTTTTATCACCGTCTAGTTCGACCATCGCCGTTATCTAGAATCGGAGGTGCACGTCTCTCCCGAGAAATTCATGGCGCGGGCACGCAAGCACGACAACTATGCCCTCGATTGCCGCCTGGACGGAAAATCGAGCGATGGGAGAGACAGAAGAGACAAAGGGAGGAGAGAGAGAGAAAGAGACAAAGAGAGTGAGAGAGAAAGAGGGGGAGGGAGGGAGGGAGAGAGGAATAGGAAGGTGGGGCATTCGCGTACACGACGAACGGAAGTCGGCCGCTAAGGTAGCAACGGACTCTATTCCGGGCTTCCCGATTCCTGAAAGCCCGAGGGTGCTGCAAGCTCGACTCTATTGATTTCCTGCGTTAAAGGGAAACGCTCGGTACGCGTAGGCATCACTTTGTACATCGAAAATCCAGGCGCGAGACACCTGGCAACAGTTTCCTCGATACTTTCCATTGTATTTTGATGTATTCATCTGTATTTTATATAAGTTACTAAAAGGAGAGAGACTACTTATACAATTTTAATATTAAAATTAATTAATTACTAATAAATGAAATTAATTACTAATGCATGGTACTCTCTTCAGAGGATTTGTTCTTAGAATAAAAACATTTTTAAGGAGATATAATATGAAATCATCGTAAAGATACGTTCGATGCTTTTTGAACATATTTTTATGTAATAAAGTTTGATAAACAGAAATTTTTGAGTCTCAAAGTGCTTCCAAACAGTTTTCTTCCATATTTATAAGTCAATTATACACCCATTATACAGCCAATTGTAAAATGTATAAGACACCGCAAATCTTCAATTATATTTTATGATAGAAATATCAGGGCAATTGTTATCTTGGCGCCTGATATATAACATCGACGTAATGTCACTGAGTTTCGTTTAAGATATCTGCGCAATCGATAATCGATGTCCTATTTTCCGTACCGCCGCTTATCTATAAGCTCAGGTAACACAATAACCGCGCTGATAACGGCTCCGAGACAACGATAACGGTACTCTCGCGAGCATACATCCCACCAATATCGATAAATTAAACGTGTGAAAATTTAATAAAAACGTCTGGTTGAATGTATCGCGTTTCTAAATCGCGATCTAAATCACGATCTAAATCGCGGCAAATCTTTTATCTCGCCAATTGAATCTTCGTGTATACAAGAAATCTGGCAACCGCGACGAGAGTAAGTGATCAGAATGCGCCTGTCTCGAGCATTCATACGTCAACAACGTGCATCGCGAGCGAATACGATGAGGTATACGTTGCGAAAGCATACAACGGCACGATTACCGACGGCGGTTTCCTTTCGGAACGGCACATCGACTCGATTCCAATTACGGTTTACCATGTGACGGCCGCAAGCGCTATCGTCACGCGCGAGGAAGATGTTTGCCTCCGCGGGAAATTATCGCGCCTTAATTCGTGACTCTTGGTCGCGCGATTTATTTCGCCGATAAATGCCTTACAAAACATCGTCTACTAGTTACCGCGGCGTTGCAGAAATTTAGATTAGCGCCAGCTCAGCGGCGCCGCGATAAATACCGGACGTCGTAAAGTGCATGCGTTAGTGCAAACATCTCTTCGTTTTCCTCTTTTTTGAAGCGTTTAGACCAATGCGCCAATCTAAACTACTCTCGCCACTATTAAAAAGCACGTTCTAGAGAATGAAATTGAAAAGAAAAATTTGAAAGGTTTTGAAACTCGAGTAAATGCACTTTACTTATCGAAGTAAATTATTATGTGTGTGACATTATTACGCGAGGGATTTTTCTCTTTTCTTTACCGTTACCGGTATATAAAAAAAAATTTATAAACGATTTTAAATTAAACTTTTTCTAAAGTAAGTTAAGTAAATTTGTATGAATTCATAAAATATTGTACATCATCAAATGTGCGGAAACACAAAGTGCGGCCATAATAATAATTTTATATAAATAACGTGAAAAATAGGTTGCCCAGGAAACATGGGTTAAGTCAACTTCATTATGATGACTTAAATACATTATGTACATGAGGTATTATATGCGGAATATAAAGGCGCGTCCATACACCTACTGTTTACGATACTTGCTGATCGTAAACTATGCAGAACGTTTAATAATAGAACGAAATTGGATTTCACTCACCACAACGAGCGCGTGCGTCAGAGCAGTCGATGACCTCGACCTCCTTGGTGTCATGCCGACGACCTCGCCCCTCATGATGCTCTCGACGACTGCATAAGAAAAAAAGCGAAAACACATTCTCACTACGTTTCACAATTCCACTTATCCGACGATATTACTTACAAATATTATTATATATACTGATACAATTTAAAAAAATAAAGATATATAAGTATTTGCGTAGCGATAATTTCATATTAGACAATATTGAATAACATCCGAAAATACGATATTATAAATAATATTTAATAAACTATTTAATACGCTTTTAGTTTTTTAAATAGCATTTTTTAAAAACAGTAATGTTACATCAATGCTCTCATGCAAAACTTTATTGGAAATTTTTCGATATGAATTTAATTGCTGCGCTATTAATTAAACATATACGTTTTATCTCGTGCTAATGTTCCTCACCTCCGTCGCCAATCAGCCGCATTTGTACTAATGTGGGATCCTCGTTATGATCTTCGAGGACCGTGTCATCGGTGACAGTCAAATCCTGAAAAGATAATTAAGAAATAATCAGGTCATTAAAAAAAGCAGTATTGAAACTTCTAAATATGTATAATCCCGGGTAGATTTATAAAACTCTTTTAATATTAATTTTCCCGTTAATGATAAATACAATCTCAAGCAAAAACACTATTCTATTATCTGTACACTCTTCTCTTCCTCTCTCTTTGCGTTCATATTCTTCGCCATTAACTCGTCGGATCGTCATAAATAGCTGCTATAATGATAGTGATACAGGTCGAGATGCTCAATTATTTCCCAGGTTCATCGATCTCGAGTCTTTACGAACGATTTCATTCGCAGTTGAAAAATTTATTGCATAATGGATGTTAATCGATTTCGATTCTTCTGAGAAATTTCGTGACTCGCCGCGGAGCGTTTATCTGCCAATTCGCGGGTCAGAGATCGGCCGATCGATGGTCTGGCATCTCGTTAAGAACCGTCACGATCAACGCCTCTCCTTGTCAATACGCTTAACTGATCGGCGGCGAGACAGAGTCGTCTGCTGGTAGCGAGACTGCACGCGAGCTGATTGCGATGCAGTATGTGTAGATTTCTGTCGATACAATTTCCGGTGCAATTCAGTTTTTATCGCCTCCCTTATTGACAATATCGACACTTCAACCATCGTTAAAAATAGAAATTTTCTTAAGTTCGTGCAAAATTCAGACTCTGCCATGTGAAAGATCCGACTGAGACATCAACGTTAACAAGATACGACTATAATATGATTGATAATAATTAAAAGAGATATGTCTCTTTATTTTCATTTATTTAAAGTTAAAACAGCAACGGAGTAAAAACATTTACTCGATACATGTATAAGGATGAAATAAATCTCGCGATTTCATATTAATTCATATTAATTCTTTTTACAAAATGGAAAACAATGTCTCTCATACATTTTGATGCTATTCGTCATCGCCTCGCGATATTTCGTTAAAGTCTTTGAGAGAGAACGTTTATAGAACGAGGAATATTCGAATAAACTTCAACAGGCAATCGATTCGATTCCACCGGTACTTTCGAGAAATATTCGAGACAGACGTATATACGAAGGGAATAAAGAGACAGAAAAGAAAAAGCTCGCTAGCGACAAAAGCTCCCTCAGACAACCCAACCGATATTTTATGTTTCTTCGCCTTTCGATCTCCGCGCCTTTTCTGGAACGTTTTCTCGTCGCGGACTATTTCAGGGATTTAGTTTTCCAATAGGAATGCCGCGCCAGTGTCAGGATAAATTATCGGAAGCTTTCTCGCCGAGAGACAAGACGAGGAGGATTACTTTCGCGATGACGCGAGTCTGTCGTTCGTTTCTCTACCTTAGGATGTTTAACGACAAAAAAACGCTGGAAATATCGGCCGGAGAAAGAAAATTGGCTCGTTTAAGTTACTTTGAGATACGTTTTATACTTTCCATAGTGTTATGACAAATCAGCACACAGCTTCGTCGTATAATATATTTTAAAATACTAAATATGATGAAAAAAACTGTATGCCAAAATTATCTTCAAAAAGTATTTAATCGATAAAATAAATATGGAGAAATAAAAATAAAAAATATAGATCTATATCTATAATAGTGCAAAAAGGATTGGTAAAATATAAATAACCAATTATCTATATTTCCAAAAATTTTAAATGTCTCAATTTAAATTACTCTATACATACGTTATATATAAATATATAATTAAATGCCCTATAATTTTCCACTTTGCAGATATTTAAAATTTAGAAGTTCACTGAAATAAACTTACAATTAGTAAATGTTCAGGGTGATATGATTCTAATAATGACTGTTTGGTTAATAATTAACGAATGTGTCTTCTTGCAGAGCTGTCATTAAAATTGAAACTGTTTTCTTTTTAATCTTAACTTATTATTAATTTGGAAATAATAAATTAATTCAGATTAATTCTGAAATCCCCTGCACTCTAACTCTAGAATAATATCGAATAAAATTTAATTTCTTTTCTTGTAATTTCATTCGATTTCACCAAAATGGAACCAAATTTATGTCGTTAAAATAAAGAGATTACATTGACTAAACAACGATCTGTAATTTTCGATTTGTTTAAGTGACATTTGTCACACTGTAAATCACTTTCCTTAAATATCAATTCATATATAACTTGTATAAAAGTATTAAATCTTGATAAAAACGTTGACGAATTTAAAATCAAACTGTTATATAGGTCAAACAATCACAGAGTAAGAGATCCCCAAAAATTGCTGCAGGATATTTCCAATCTACTGATAACACGTCCCTGTAATATTTATTATCTGGCCGGACTTACCTTGGTGGACTCGTTGTAACCGACGATCACGGCTGTGTACCATTGTGTGGTGCCTTCCGCCCGATAAACTTCGACTCTGAAGCCGACCAGAACGCTGGGCGTAGTCAGCAGGATCCTCTGACCGTCCTGCATCTCGGCCCATCTCCTAACGGCGTTTCCCCAGGGCATCGCGCCCTTAGTCAGCTCCCAGTCCTGCTGCAAAGACAAGCAAAAAAGACTGAGGTTAAAGCTTCGCCCGTGGAACTTGATTAAGAAGAGCGGACTATTCTTCTCTGCTCGAGAAGCTGTCCGCGATTTTGGAAGGAAAAATAACGAAGGAGGAAGAACTCTCACAATTTGATAAGAGATAACAAAGAGAATAAAAACTTTACGGAAACCTGAGCGCACGAGATTTTGTTCCCCCGTCTAAAAAAACAGACTGCGATTCGTACTACGCTTTATTGTGTATTTTACTTATAATTTTCAAATATAATTGATAAGTGCGATATGAATAAAACTTTAATTATTTTATTTTATAAAAATATAAGGCAAAATACTTGAATACGCGTAATGTGCCATTATGTGTCTAATTATAAGTATAGAAGCTGATGCGCATTCTATCTTGTTCGTTGACTTTGTTTTTATCTCACGTATTAATATGTATAATTATAGCGTGACGGGAATAAAAAGCTGAACAGTCACAAAAACAATACGTTGAAACTTGAAATATCAAATCTGATTAAGGGGAACAGAGAAGTAGCATATTATCATATATATGCAATCCCAATAATCGATATATAGCAGAACGTTTTATTCACACTCGTAAAAGTGGCGTCTGTCGAGAAATTAGATCTGATGAAACAGAAATTAGCATCGGAATATTTAATATCCTTTTGTTATCAAATCTATAATTGAATGTCTCGATAATTTCTAACGCATTAGAGCGCCAATCAAAATGTGGCATTGAAAAACGTTAATTACATCACTGTCTGGCTTCTCGGGTTATAAATAGTCGAAGAACTGTAATTAAAACTTAATTTGTTTTGTCGCCCGTACTACATATTAACAAACTGAACTTTATATAACGTGCAAATAAGTGGCTACAACTTTTAAGTGACATCATTTCCAAGTCGACCGTACGATGTTGACAAAAATATTCCATTTTTAGATTAAAACTAATTTTCCGATTTACGTAACTCGAATCTATGCATAATCTCAAAATTAAAGTATTCTTATCAATTTTGCACGGTTGATTTAAAAATGATGCTATTTTCAAGCAGGAGAAAATCGCCGAAAAGAGAGAGTTCGACAAACTTTGAAAGCAAGGTGCTTAGACTTTAAAAGTTTGTTTAAAAATGGTTCTAGGAGTATTTCTCGCAAAGTTACATAAGTTTGTATTTCATCATTTTTGCCACCGATCCTAAGTGGCCCCTTGTTGAAGAGTACATTTAAAAATAATATAATTCGTAACAACGGGAACTCTCTTGAGGATATTATGTAGATTCAAAGAGGGAGGGATAATGTCAATTTTCGCCTTGTTTTGCGATAACTTCTTTTTTCCCCGATGACGACTACGCGCTCGAGCGAGCACACCGCTCGCGTTCGCATTTACATTACGTCATCGCTACGCCGTTACGTCAGACACGCGTTATGCAATCGCGTTGCGCACAGCGTGACGGCGCGAAGCGCGTTAATGGTAGTAATACAACGGCAATTAGAGCGTTATTACCGAAGCACGAGAGCACTTAATGTCTGCACAGTGCTCGTCGTGAACGCGATTCACGAGGCTTTGCAAGGAGTTTCCGTGCGGGACCAATCGCGCTTCCTTTCCTCGATAGACTTGTTCTTCTCTTTAATTTCAAGTCAACTTTAAGATTTTAATTTGTTACTTAATCAACAAGCTGATGAAGAAATATAGTTGTCATCATATTAACAAAAAAATTAATTTGTTGACAGAAGTCCGTCATATTTTCGATGACGGGAAATCGCCCCTATATTTATCGATCAGTCTGTAGATTAAAAAAAAGGCGTATGACCGCGACCAAGCGAGAGGAGGCATTATACGATTCGACCAGATTTAATGGTATAAACTTAACTTTTGTTGCCAACTGTTATTATCTTATGTCCGTTACGGTTTGCGTATATTTTCCCAACTTTTTCCCGGTTATTCCTGGAGTCTTTATTACGCGAGTGAATCGAACGAAATAAATGCTTGAGAGATGGAAAAGTATCAATCTTGCGCAATCGAAGAAAACTGCGTAATTACGCGAGTAATAATTACTTTTCTAGAACTGGAAATATGACGTACATCTCGAACTCGATATATTCTGTAAACTAGGTATTCCTATCGTTAATATGCAAAGTGCAGGGTGAACTTTGCAGACTGCTAAGTAATATAATTAAAATTACGTCAGTTTTATTATTTTTCTCAACGTCTTCACATTTCATGGAAATTTTTACAGAGAGAATAACAAAAAACACTGATTAAAAATATATCACCTTTTCAATGCTTAATCTCATTACTGACGTATTGCAAAAATGTCAAGGATTTTAGACTAGAAAATTTCGGTCTTCATTCGTTAAAGATTATTCGTTTTTATACTAATCCGTTTTACCTAAATTACCATTTTTCATGCCCAGAGATAGAAAGATACGTAAAGCATTATAAGGAAAATACTATATAATTAAAGCGCTCCTGTCTCAACGATTATATTTTCGCGAAAGTCAAGCGAGATATTTATTTAGATAAGAACTTTCCTAAACGTGTAACATCCCGTGTGGAAATCTCCCCATCTTATCCCCACTTATTATTGGATTCCAATGAGATTCCCCCAACTAATGAAAACTAAAAGGATTCCAATCTGTCTTTCTAACTTAGAACCTGGTTTTGTTGAATTATTAGGGAAATATAAGTATTTCCGGTCAGTTCCTCGTTAGGAAATCAGGCATTTGCACATGACAGGTTAGGTTAGGTTCAACCCGGTCATTCAACCGGATGCCGATTGGTAATTCCTAGGTCCGTGCTCGGCGCTGCAATCGCGGCTTTAGAGATACCCATAGGGCCATAGGGGAATCCTAGATAATACCTAAAGCGGGAAGCACACACTTCTGCACAACGCATAATAATGCGTAAGCATAAGAAAATTAATTGGTTATACACATGCGCATAAGGAAATAGACCAATCAGTTTTCTTATGCTTACGTATTATGCGTTATGCAAAAGTCTGTGTTCCCCGCTTAATTTTGCGCAATTCTTAATAAATAACGACATAACCTAAAAACAGTGTTCTCAATTCGTTCGCATCAAATTGTGCATTGTGTATTAAGTGTGTAAACATCTTTTTCTTATTAAATATTGTATCGCTCCGATATTAGCGGTTGGCTCTTACTTGTCTTTTACAAGCCTACAATGTATACTGAGAAAGATAGAAGAAAAGCTCGAGAACGAAAACAAATTTACAGACATCTTCAAAAAGAATTACAGCAGGAGATTCAGCAAGCGCATGCAAATAGTAAGTACTTAAATATATACAGGTTCGTCGATTAAATGAGACTAATTTTATATAAACGATTATAAGTAGTTTTATTTTATTGGAAATTCTTCTAGCATTGACACAGCGAATGATACAGTCAATCAATGACTGGAACTATTTGTAAAGATTTTGTCTCGCCTTGCAGGGAGCTTGTCACGGCTTTTGTAGGTTCTTAATATCTTTAAAAAAAGCTTCCTTTTAATCTTTGACCCAACAACAACTGTCTTGTTGTTGACAGATGCTTGCTCATCTACATTTCTGATTTAGCTATTTATCATCACGTCTTGCTCCTGAAATTGAAATTGTCGTAGAAAGGAAGATTTGTCAAACATTATAGACACTGCAAAATGCAATAATAAGCATTTTATAAGCCATTCAATATAAAATCTTCACAATTTGTTCCAATCGTTAACTGACCGTGTCATTCTTTGTATCGATGCTGAAAGACTTTATTTTCAATATAATAAAGTTATCTAAATATAAATAAAAAACAAAATTAATTAGTATGAAATATTGATTGTTTTAGAAACAGTTAGCGATAATAGCGCTACGTATGTTGGTCTTCAAGTTGAAGAGGAAGAAGAAAACTTACATCATAATGATGATGTTTTTGCTGAAAATGTCTGTAATGAATCTTTTGATAATGATGATAATATAGATGTACCAATAAATGAAAATGCAGAGGATACATTAGAAAATCTTAATTTTGAAGAAGGTTTGTAATTAAAAACTCTATATTATAGTAAATATTCTTCATTGATTTTGTAGTTCTTGTTTATGTTAATTTAAGAAAAATTTTTTAGCATTGTGGACACAAGGCTTAAGATAGACTCTGTATGCATGCTCTTAAAGAAGATGTCTGAAATCTGTTGACAATTCTCTAGCAACTTCGAATGAAGTGTGATTGGCCCGCACTCCGCCACAGTCCACTACCTGCATACAGACGTTAACGCCTTTATTGTCAGACACTTTGTGTGTACGTGTACAATAATGAGGAAAAAACGTCTGAACATAAAGAGGAACAAATAGTGCTGAACAATAAGTCTACTAAAAAAAATGCAAGTAAGGTCGAAGAAAAGACAGATAAAATTAATAATGATTTTGACTACAATTCACATGAAACAAAATATAATTTTACTCTAGGTAACTATTGATTCATTAAATAAGTGTTTAATTTTACAAGGTACAATTCAAAAGAAAGCTACAATTCTAATATTATTTTAAACATTTTCTAGAACAAACAGTAATTTTAAATGCTATAACGAAGATACGATTTAGTATAAAAAATATACAACAGGATGTACATTTGATGAAAAACAAACTATTTGGATACGAAATTGGTAAATTGGAAGCAGCTTTAAAGCAACATAAATTGGATATCCCCTTCAATGACTTTGACGCATGGGCTCAATTTTAAATTTTGATCGAGATGGATAAAACTATAAATGATTCTTTTGTAAGTTATATGAAACTAACACTTTCTTTTCCTTATGTTCAAACTAATTAATATTTTTAAGGTTACTACAATTGAGTTATGCTTAGATAAAGTATCTAATAATCCAACAAAAAGCATAACTAATATATTAAAAAAAATTATGACTCGAGCAACGTGTTTAGATAAATGCCCAGTATCCCACATCCTTATTTTCGTGCGAGATCTATGTTACGCTTTTATATGTGTGCGCGCCTGTACGTATTATAGCATAAGTTCTCGCGATCTTCTCGTCCATCACAAACGAAAGTGCTTGCAAATAACTATCAACCGTCATTCTCGTCGTTTGTAACCATTGTAAAATCGTTCTCCGCGCACTCAGGATAAGACCCGTTTACCGCGGGGTACAATCGATAGAGGATTTCGCGCAACATATGGCATCGGTGCGAAGACGATCGTCGTGAACGGTTCGCGAAACGTATTTTTCATTCGTCGAGCCATTACTGTCGTTAAATGTCGATATCGAGACGAGAAATAGCGCCCGTCTGGACACATCGTGCACCAATTATAATGTGGAAATGAACGACCGGGATCGGTCTCGGGGTCAACGAGATTATCTGTCGGTCGTTGAATTATTCGTACGCACGATAATTCGATTCAGGGATGTCATTCGGCACGGGGGACTGAGAGACACCGAAGCGTTCCTTATTTATGGATTACGACCCCACGTTATGAATCGCTTGCTCCGAGACCGTTTCCAGAGGTTTTTTCTCGTTCAAAGAACGCCAATCAAATCCTATCTCCGATCATATTCTCGCCGTTTTTTCCTCTTCGCTACCGCGATGCAATTTTCAAACGAAATTTCGTCCACGTGTATCTTCTATATATTTTTCTTTCCTACGAAGTTCTTGAGCTGAATTAGCATACCGACGAAATGGGCATTGTCCGTCTCATGATAAATTTTGAAGCTTATTATGTGATATATCAATTTTCATTTTATTTCAAATCTAGAAATATTTATTTTGCTCAAGTTAGAAGAATTTATGACCGGCTTCATTTCTTGAAAACTCAATTTTCACCTCATCAATTATTTTTTACATATATACATATTATACATACACACATTGCTAGAAACAGAAAAGTGTATAAATATTAGAGAAAATAATAATTATTGAAATACTCCTGTCTCCACAATCACACGTTAATAAAAATAAATTAATGTTATAAAATATTAATTTAATAAAAGCTCTCGATCGTTGACAATATATTTATATACAATATTTCTGAAATGCAGATTGCACATTATTATATATTATGTAATTTAATTCCCAGAAAAATATAAAAATATAAAATATGTTAATTGTATAATAATGTATTATCTATGGTGTATATCGTGTTTTCTACTTGTAAATTATCCTCAGAGGTTTATGTTTTCGGGTAAAACTACTGCATATTTCAAAATATGTTCTTTTAAATCTTAGATTTTAGTATTGATCAAAATTGTTCGTGTACTTCTTTTCGAATAAATTCCCCAATTATCAAGCACGAATACCTCTCGAAATGAACATTATCGGTTGGAAAATCACGGCTCATGCCGACCGGTGTCGACTGTTATCGTTCTATCACGCGCCGCGGGTACTCGTTAGCAGTTGCCACGCGGCAGCTAATTAATTAAGGAGTTCCTTAATTAAGAACGCGTCCGCCATTAATCGCGATGCGTTCACCGGTACAATCACGGGACCAAAGCGCCGGCAGATAAAGTGACTATAGGCAGGTGACTTTCGTAAAGTTTAAATTGAAGGCACAGACAGATGCTCGTGTACCATTTGTGCGCAATAAAATTACTCGCGTACAATTACTTTTTTCACCGGCGCGGCGTCTGTCTCTACCTACTCGAAAATTGACTCAGTAATGAACACATCAACTCCGATATTTCTCGATATAGCGACTCCGTCATTCATCTTACACTGCTGCGATACTTATACTTATTACTAATCGTTTCGTATTTAAACTTTGCCGATGATCGATGCACACACACAGCAGATAGATTATATCCTTTATAAACGGAGCTATATTTCCGCCGCCCGCGTAATTAGGTATTACATGGATATATGTAATTTCAGTTTGTAAAAAGTTAAGATAAACGTCCCAGTGGCCGGACACATTGAAGAAAAATATTTACTATTTATTTAAACAATTAAAAATGAAAATAATAATTATTGTAAAAAAAAACTTTAATATTTAACAATTAATCGGGAAAAAGAAGTAAACCTAATTAAACATTTTTGTATTTAAAAAAAATTGATTAAATGAGCATGTGTCTGTTGTTTGAGTGTCCGGTGTCCGGATACTGATACATTAAGAATATCAGTAGTCCCAATCGCCGGACGCATGTGCGAACGCAATTTGTTAAAAAATGAGAGGTTAGTGTCATGCAGTGTCGCTTGTTGGAATCGACAGATTTTTGCGTGTAATAATTACATGTTTTTAAAGGCATTAAAACTACTCACCGACAATTTATCTTCATTTACAAATGTTAAGATAAGTATAATTTTTTAATTGGTTGGACACTATGCCACAACCTATTTTAGCTGTCCGGCCACTGGTACATTGACACGCTCCATTACTTATGTAAATATTAAATTATTAATTGATATATATGAGTTAAAATAATTTTTCCCTGCTTAAGGGAATCTTGAGTTTTCGAATAAATACAAATATTTATATTAAACATCTTTCTAAATATTATAAATTGTATTATTTATGACAAATCATGCTTAACCGTCCGGCCACTGGGACGTTTACCTTAACCTTCTCGAAGTATCAAGCCTTTGGCATGACTGATAAAATGCCTGAATTTCAATAACAAATCATTGGGTTCAAATTCGATATTTCGAAAATTCTAAACAAAGCTGATAATTCATTATAAATATAATAAATTATCATAACTTTAATATAATTGTAATAGTTTTATAATTATATAAATGATTTTATATTAAAATTATGATATTTATTATAAATATAATAAATTATCATAATTTTAATATAAAATCATTATCATATAAAGTTCGATTAAGAATGGCTAAGCCGCTGGAATTATCGTTCTTGTGCGTTTAAATGAATAGGATCTCCAACGTAAGAGGAATAACATGTTTCTCTTCGTAGTGAGCACCTTTCAGGCAGGGTTCCGGAGTTCTTACTTCGCGCGTGGATCGCGTGAAGGGAGGTCGAGGGTATAACGCAGCATCGTCGCACTTGGACAAGGACCGTTAGATAGAACGGGAATATGTTGGCGCCTCGTCTTGGCCGCTTTCCAACGTTCTGACGATCGTGTACGCGCGTTACCGATGCGAATCGTCAAACTAACAGGCGACGTCGCCGGCAGCAAGCAGAAACGGCCGCATGCGTGCGGGACGACCTTTTCTCAACAAGTTAGATGATTGCAGCTCTGAAATCCACTGATGAAGATTTCCTATTTCTTTTCGTTGGATTATGTTACATGTATACACCTTTTGTCTGATTTATTTCACTTTCTACAAAGGACTTAGAGCCTTTTCTTAGTCTATTCTAAATCCGCTACTCTTAAGCCCCGATGACGTAAAATTTATTTTTCTCTGAGATAATTTTAATTATTTTATAAAATAATACATACTATTAATACTTTCGATGCATATATAAAAGTTTAATACTCGCGGGGTGAGAAGTTGCGGTTGCGTTCGTTCATGACACCCACGGCAAGGAGAGCAAAGCGAGTGCGACGTCTCCGAGCGACGTAGCGCGCAAGTGCACGCATGTTAGGTATGCGACGCAGCGGGGAGAAAGAACTCGTTGCATTTATAGTTCAGGGTCAGCAGACTCGCGCGCAACTTTGCCCCCCGGACGAATTTGGCCCCTCGCGCCGCGGCTGTTTCTTCGTTCCTTTTGTATTTCTTTTTTTTTTCGGCATGCACTTAACCGCCGACTTTCTCCTTTTCTCGACGAGCCGCGAGTACACCGGTCCACAACTAAAAGTAAAGATCTATAGCTGCTCGAAAAAGATTTGTTGCGTTCAAGCGAGGACCGATTTATATTGTCACAGAAAGAATTCGGAGTGACACTGATGGCTTCGCGAGCCAGTTTGTCGAAACAGATCGCACGAAATTTCAGATTAAAAATGGAATTGTTTTAAGTTTATTATAAATGTCGACGTCGTGATACATTACCTCAATTTAAGATGCTAAACTCGATTATAAATGTCAAGCGAAAAAAAGAAACTTGTCTGCTATAAAGTACTGGGATTTCTCAAAGCATCCTTAGTGCACAGGTCACGAAGGTAATACGTCTTATTTGAAATGGACTAAGTCGCACGCGGTAGGATAAAGGGCGGATCTAAAAGGTAAGACGCACCTGAACCTGACCGCCGCGGCGCGCCGGACTGAAAGTTCTCGCCGCATGTAAACGACTTACGGCCTCGTATACCGCCGCCGAAGCGGGAAAAAGTTTTAACGGTAAAAGTTTCCCGGTAGTTTAATTACTTGGAAACAATTCCACCTCGCTCAACTCTTCCTACCCTAACAGAAGTGCGGCAACTTCCGAAGTGGCCGCACGCACACCCACCAAAACACGCACGCACACACATACACACGTACGCGCGCACTGTTCTTTCACCCTCGCGAAGAGGGATCGGGCTGATCGATTTATTATCTCGGTCGAGTGTTTCCCTATCTCGGAGCTTCCCTGATGAAAGCGTGGAAGTTTCTGCATGCTCATTCATTACAACTGTCTCAAACTGATATCCGATGGAAAGTCGATTAATCGAAGGTCAAAGGTTAATATCGGGAAAGAGGGGAGTTTGCTAATCGTACGTTCGTGTAGTGAAATTTGAGCGATTTTATTTCTTGTGTTTTAATGAATGGTCGATTAATTGTACTAATGTATTACGATAAGAAATGAACGGATTAAGAAACATCAGGTAAACGCATTACTTAGCACTCTGATAATTAGTTCGTAAAGTTTAGTGAAATATTCACGATGATAAAATAAATAAAATAATAAAAAACAGTATCCAGTTATACAAAAAAATAAAATACAATTTAAAAATTTCTGTTGCTGTTGCAATGGCGACATATTAACAAATAAATTTAAACAATTGTAAACAGCATATCAAAATTAATAGTTTTAAATTATTTTGCAGAAAGTTTTACATGTAAAACCTTGTTCATTTTGCACACACACACACACACACACGTTTGTCCTAAATAATTCAAACGTATATCTTCCCTTTAATAAATTTTTCCAATTATATTTGTCATCACGAAATAATAAAATTTCCTGTTCAGAGAGAAATATCTCGCGAAAAGTTCTGCCACGCTCGCGAACATAACTCCTTCACATACGCGAAAGTGAAACGGGAAACTTGAGTCAAAGCTCGGCTGCTCCTTCCAGCAGGGCAAGTTCGGTTAACTCTTCCGCGTAGCTCTTACGAGAAGTTGGACAACGAGCCTCCGTGAAAGATTACTTACAGCGCAGCGGTACGACTCGCGGGAGGGGAAGAGACGCGCGGTCTCGCATTCGCATCCGTTGCCCCCGGAGGAGTGTCGGATGCGCCAATGGCGCCGGAACTTGTTCCCTAACTAAGTTCCCAGCGAGGCCCCTAACGAAGTAAGTTTCCAGTCGTAAAGCGGAAGTGGCCGCTGCAACGCGCTATACCACGTTCGCCGACCAAACTCGCCCGGCTCGCGGGCTCTTAATCGTTTTCGGAATACTCTATCGCATCTCGCGCGTGAAATGTGCAGAACGCCATGGCGGCGAGGAAATTAGGAGGGAAACGAGATAACGGATTGCGTCAATGTACCTTGGTCAGCGGAAATTGTCACCGTATCTCTCGTCGCCCGCGCAAGTTTTATACTTTTTACGTTTCCTCGCGTTTTACATGAAAGTAAGCACACGCGCGAACGAGTAATTAAAGAATACTTACTTTCGGATCATAAATTCTTTCTATACTAAACAAAAACGCTATCTTCGTAGCATGCACGTTTAACTTTCATGTGTCTCAAGGAGTTGAAAAGATGAAATATCTTAATGCCGTATTAACTATGCTACGCATAATGACCGTCTAATTGTAAGATTAATATGAAAATTATAAATTAATATGAAAATTGACATTAACATTAAAAAAAAATTAAAATTGATAAAAGTAATAAATATATATGTTGCAGAAAATTTCAAGAAATTGATTTTTAGCTGTGAGATAATTAATAATTAAACATTAACGCTACATTAGTATTTGTTTGCAAATATAAATTATCACTTTATGATAAATCACAAAGATAATTAAACAATTATTCGTTATATTATGCATAGCGTTACAGTATATCAAGTGGTTAATCTTAAACAATCGGAACAATTGAGATATGTGATATACTTACAGTGAACGGCTTTAACTTCGAATAGTCGACGAAGTCCAGTTTGCGATCTTGCATAAACTCGATCGGCATGGCGTCCTCGTGCAACTCAGCGCGTGCCACGAGAGGATAGAAAGTCTAAAAACAAACATGAGATTTTCGATTATATGTACTATTCCGCATAGAATAACATTTTAGTTCAACCCGTCCAAGCAGCATATTTCTGCATTCAACGCGTGTGCATGCTGTATTTAGCTAATCCAATTTACATCAAAACATAAAAAAAGCTGAATATCATCACAAAAGATAATATAATAACAAAATTTGCACCAGAGCATAAAAAAACAGATATTTAATTCATTTATTTAATGAGAAGATTATATTTTAATTTTATATAAAGTAGGTGGATTTTGGCTGGCGAATTAATTAAAAATCCCAACCGAGATTAATTATTTGATGAAAATAGAATTAGCTTATATGATATAAATAGCATATAAATAAAAAAAATTTATTTAAAAAAAAAACATTCATATTTTATAAAAAAATATTAATTAATAATTTTGACATCATACGCCACCATATTTTCAAGCAAAATTAACTACTATTTAAAAAAAATAGAAATAAATATTAACAATCACGGTAATGATATTTTGGTGATATTTATACAACGTTGCATTCTGCTAGAATTCCTTTATAAAGACCGTATAGAGAAGGCAAAAATTTTAAATTATATAGATGTAATTATTTTTGCGTCGTTGAGTCTTCGCAAAATAATTAAGCTCACTCAATTGAAGCATTAAAATTTTAATGAGAAAAAAAGCGCCGAGCCAATGAAACATGCGGCAGTCTGTTTTGTAGCGGTCGAATTGTGTCGATTATAAAATTTATTCAACAGAAATGAAGAATTGAGTATTTCATTAATTAACCACGAACTGATTAATATTCGAATAGGATCGCGAGCATTCCTCAATTATCATCGTTAAAATATGAGAGATATGCATTAAAAATGGTAAATCGTGATGGCTTTCCTGTATAATTCGAAGGAAATCACACGTGACAGATTATTGCCGGAATTTAATGCGTGAATTATATTGTATTATGCGTGTATCGCATGATGTTTGATAAAAACAATTCTCATAAAAATACTTTCTCGAAAATATTGTATAATTTTTCTAATCTACATTTCTGAACAAGACAAGAAAGTTCTGTCATTTGTAATACGTGTATAAAAAGAAAAAGAACTTGTCTTTCGCTTTCGAAGTCATGTTTAACGAAGATTTAAGAAGAAAAGTCTCTCTTTATTTTTAATATTCAATTTTAATTCTCCTTTTAAAATTTGATATCTCCTTGCAATTTAATTTGTAAAGTAAAATATTAAATGATGGTAAAATTGATCAATGCCTCGATGTATTTTTTTTCTTTCGTTGAGAAAAAACGAAGCAAGGTCGTCCAAGAATTCGTAACAACGTTCATAAAACAATAGATACAGTTTATTTATACTTACGAGAGCTGGCCAAGCAACGGTGTCGGCGACCGCCGTGGCGCCCCTGAGCGGTTTCCCGTTAATGCGGTGCTGATGGTGGTTATTGTTCGCGTGATTGTGATGATCGATGGGGATGAGACTGGCGTGCCTGGGGTCAGGTCGTTCGGCCCAGTAGAGACCTCGTTCAATGAGAAAGAAGGAGAATACGGCATCCCTATGTGGTGACAGCCACTCCCTCCTTTGCCACTCTACGTCGTCGTACTCTACGAGGATCTGCAAGCATATGATCGAACGCTTATATTAAGTGCAAATGTAATATATTGAAGCAACTGGTCAAGAGACAAAGCCTCTATATTTTAGCACTTAACGAAAGTGAGCTGACAATACAAATTAATAATATAATGTTAGATAGGTGTATCTTTATACATATATCTATTTTTCTAGTTATAATAATTAATAATAACATTTTAATAATATTTTCGTGCTCTGATATATAATATCCAAGCATATTTCTGTGAGAAATTTGGTACAAAAAACATTTCGCAAATAATCCTTTCAATTAAACAGCATTAGGAAAATAATTCTCTACATAGTCATTTTTTAAGTTGTAATGTGTCCGTTGTTCCAAAACAAATGCTACATAATGAAGTGAAATCTGTGCAGGTTCTACTTATTCCACGGAATCACGAGGGATTAAGGATTAAACCGTTCTCAACGAGCGGTTATCATGCGAACGGTGCACGGGGCGGAACCTTTTCAGCTATCCACAGTAACAGCCACCAGTTAATTATCAACGCCTATTATCGTGATATTCATACGCTCTTATCGAGCCTCTTGTTTCGCGTTCCTCCCGAAACACACGCAACGAATTAACGCGTCGATGGTGAGATTGTCTCGAATATGCTGTACATATTTATACAAAGGGAGAGAAGACGGTATATAGGAATAACGCAATTAATATGTATTATTCATAACCTCTGGCCTGAAGCAGAAAGTGCTGACTGTCAGGATAACGAGGGGGTTCAGGAAGCGGAATGTGTAGCACGATCCGCACGCTCGGTTTACTCTCAGGCTTTGTCAACGCGACCGAAATTCGGACGCGGGGAGCTGATTCAAATGACGGATAGTCATTCCGTGTTCCGTGGCCTCTGTGAAAGCGCACGCCCTACTGTATTATAGTGTAAATTTAAATAAACGTCTCCTATTTCCGATTTTCCCCAAATTTCGACACAAAGTATATATTTACCATCAAAATTTCAAGCTGAATTTTTGTTAACGTTAAAATCACTTATAAAGTAATTGAAAAATAAAATATTGGCGCCTTTATGCGAAATGTGTTCGCATGATATCGACGAGAAAGATTATTTTCACATCAGATCAGCGCAAGAATGTATGCGTTATATTTGCAGATTAATACTTCGCATCGAGGTATCCGGTTCTAAATTCCCTTGGAATATCGTATATGACATACCACCCCTTCGCCTGTCTGGCGCACTGGGGTCATCGTAATCATAAGGGGAGAGCGTGACTCAATGCGGTCACGGGGCGTCAGCCAATTAATTGATAAATCAGCATTTACGAGCGGAGTGCGCTCATAGAAATCGCCGCGGCGTGACCGCAAATACTCAATTCGGTATCTGACTAATACCGTGCATGATCAGCAGTGCGTTGTAATTATACCGCATATAAGACATGAGATAGAACATGCCAAGTGTTTTAAATGCGAGAAAGTGCCTTGCAAGAACGTAAAAATAAAATATTATTGAAGTGGAATTATTCAATAAAAAGTACAGATCAGAAAGATATTCTGCAAGTAATAATAGAGACATGCGATGACTCAATTTGCCGGCACCAGTAATATATCTAATAATTGTATAACTATCTATTAACGCATCGATCGATGCCGCTTATCTTTCCGGGATCGAAAAAAACCGCGTAGTGTATAAATTTGCATTTGTATGACCGCAGGAAATTAATTGATGTGTTTGGGAATGGCGGGCCGGCCATTTCCAGACTCCGACTACGGTACCGTGACACATCGCTGACATCAATAATAATTCGTAGCCGTTATTAATCGAAGAAACGCGAGATGAGGTACGAGCGAGGCGCGATTTCCGGGTACGTGAGTGCAATGGAGCGTGACGGCGCATAATTGCAAAACGTTAATCGGCTAATTAATAAGTAAATATCTACGGAGCGCAACGGCCGTTAATAATAGGCGAGGGACGCGCCGCGTAAACGATCATACACGGATGATTAATAATAACGTAATCTCGCGCGTTCGCTCGCCCATTCGCTCGCTCGATGCGTTTAATGGCGCTGCTGCTGGCATGCAATCCGAATCGCGGGGGTATTCGGCACCGGCGCGGGGCTATGTCAGGAATTGTAATCCGTTTTCGCAGGAATCTCTCTTCTATATTTCCGTGTCCCGCGCGTCCGGATTACCCGCGCATCGGGGATGCCGCCCGGATGACGTAATCTAAGGCGCGACGAAGCTCTCCCCGGTTTATCAAGAATTCGCGTTGCAACGCCGAGATGTGTTGCAAATATTAATGAAGATTTAAAAAACTGCGAGAATCGCTTTAGCATGTAAATTTGGAGAACCGTGAGTCCTGTTACACGTATTATCACTTTCGTTGTTTCGCTAGAGTTTTATTTAAATGAATATTATGGACTTGACATTTAATTTAACTCTGACTATTATTTTGTAGCAAAACCTATAGTAAATTATTATAATGTAGTAATTTATTTTTACTTTTTCAGAGAGAGAAGTAAGAATAGCCAATATGAATCCAACAAAATTCTGTCGATTGGACAGAGTAGATAATGACAGAACAATTGTCCTCATTATTTTGAAAGAGTGAAAGTAATTTTCGTAGTTTTAATCAATTCTTTCCAAAAGCGTTATATAATTAAAAAAGTAGTACTGTGTGTTAATGTGATTCATCGATACATCCAGTCTATTGATCGAAATCGGTGACGGCATGCAGGAAGAGTCCTTTTCTTTTCTTTCTCTAGTATAGCCATATGAACTATCAGCAATTTATTGACGATGTTAAATAAGTCAAGCGGAAGTACAGTTTATACAAGCCGTCGGGATAATCTTCGTATCAGCCGTATATCGTGTCTCTTAGGGAAGGAAACTTGAGCGAATGGAATGACCAGTTTTCGAATGACCAGAATAAACTATCTTACGACACATGACAGAGAGATCCCAGAACTATCCCAGAGCACGAGAATTATCCCAGAATCGAAGAGCGATCTCTCGCCCATTCGTATCCCAGACGGTCCCGGGGGGGTGTAGCAATATTCCCGGTACCAAGGCTGGTTTTAACCCTTGGTTTCGGGGGACGCTCACCAGGTGGCGATATCTCTCGGAGTGGAGGACCATAATGGCCGCCAAGGCCATCATGCTCCGCCTCTCGTGAACGCCAAGCACCGCCCAGATGGTTTCCCGGGTAACCATCCAGACCGGCCATTTTGCCGTCGCGACCTACCACAACCTTCTCCTACGACCATGGACGGATGGTCTCCCTCCACCGGCTCTGACTCCCTTCCAGTTCTAAACGTCATTCTGCTCCCCCCCTTGTCCCTTTTCGAGTCCCCACTACTAGACAGCTCCCAGTGTGGTACCAGACTCGTGCTTGTTCCAGACGGAGATTAGGAACTGGGCGGCTTCGTTCCACTAATCATCGTCTGTTGTAGACAATGCCAGACATTTAACTATAGTAATAATAAGAAAGAATAGAAAACAGAGCTTACGCATGGAAAAATAACTTAAAAATTCTGAATGTTAGAGAAAATATCTTCAATTAAAGACAAGAGACCCAATTTTATTTATCTTTAATTAAAGTAATTGTCAAAATTACATACTTTGATAAATAAACAAAATCGTTGCTACTTCCTAAAGTGTTTTCTAATAAATGTTAGCAGTCAATAATTAATATCTAAATAATACATAGAAATTTTTAAGGTAATATAAAATCTTAATATTTTCATCTAAAAATTATTAAATATTATCTCTTAAATAAGTATATACATATTGGTATAACAATATGATTATAATTATATCCGCGATATATAATATTTCGCAACATAAACATAAATATAGTTAAATGTCGGCGCATAAAAATAAACAAGCGTGTTAGGCGATCAATCGCGACGGTAAAAACGTTTTATTATTGCTTATTATATCGAGACTTGTACAGAAGAAAGGGGTGAGATAGAATTTTATATTATTTGCTCCACGATATAAAATCTCCTAAGAGAAGTTATACCGAGCAACAAATACCGAGACAGTAGCACATATTTGTAAAGCAAAGAATGTCAATCTTCAATATAAACTGCCTGAAATAGAAAAAGATATAGATAAAAAATTATTATCATTTCAACGCATTAGAATTCACACAAGAAAAATAAAATTGTTAATAATAATAATAATAATTGCAGATTTATTATTAAAAAAAAACAAGAATTCTTGAAACATTTACGTCAAATTTTTTTATCCATTATAATGTATTTTTAACTTTCTCGAATTTACCAAATTAAAGATTTGAGATTTTAAGATTAAACTATATAAAGTTTATTGTCAAATGAGCGATGTCATGTCAATTGATGTCATTTTATCGCTTATTATTCGTTTGCCATATTTGGACAAGACGCATACCTACACTAAATATAAATAGAATTATTATTAGTGCTTAATTATCATTTATGATAAAATTAAAACGTTTAAATAGACATTTCTAGCTTCGGTTAATTCCCATTTTGGCATTTTGCTAATCATATAGAATCGTATTCAGAGATATTGTATTTGAAAATCAGCATAAACAATAATCAATTCTAAAATTAGTATCAAATATAATATTGTTATTACAATATTATGATATTATACTGCATTATATTAAAACACGCGCGATAATAATCACAATGCTTGTAATTTGTCAAAGATATATTGATTCCAAAATTCTTTTATTACTCTTCATGATACTTGCTTAAAAAAAAAAAAAAAATTACGAAAGGTATGCTCAATATTAATATCATCCTATGGGATTTTAATTGATAGAACGAAAAGTTTTAATTGAAAGAGCCGCTCTGCGGCTCTTTCTTGAAAGGTTTATAGGTCTACGGGGATGACGCGCGACCTTGTTCACAGCATCGATTTTTCCATTTTGGCCTCGTTGGCCGCGAACACGAGCGAGAACGGAATATGCGAATGTCAACTATCCAAGCGGAGGTTTCAGCACAGAAGAGAAAGAGAAGAAGAAGACGAGAGAAAGAGAGCACGGTACGTCAATATCCTGTCAAGCGCCGCGCGTGTGCACATATCGATACGGCCGGCCGGCTTCCTGTTATTTCGCCGGCCTTGTTCGCCGGTCGTAACAACGCGCTGCGCCGATCCAATATTCGATCCGCGAGAGACGCGATGACGTAAGTCGCGTCTCTCGTTTCTACACACACACACACACACACACACACACACACACACACACACCTGCGGCCTGCTTCCCGTGCCTGTCGCGAAACGCGATTTCCCTTCTCGCCGCGCGAGAGAACTCGCAGTGGAAACAGCGGGCGCTTGTCAGACACGCGTGAAGCGAACTTTCCCTCGGCTGTCGCATCCTGTCAAGCCGAAACGACGATTTCGGGCGAACTCGCACTCAGCTCCCTGCTGTCAATCATTCCTGACGACTATGACGTGAGGTGATCGCGTCGGATTAAAGAATCTTTATTTACGCTCGTTAATAAAATTTCTTTTATTACACTATTAAACTCCAGGTCAATCCGGCTAACTGCAGCTCAATGAATTTATTCTTAGACATTTGATTAGGATTTTTTCTTATATTCCTATATGGATAGAAAATAATATTTTCTATTCATTTCGAATAATTTGATACTATTATATATCTACATATTCGAAAAAATATCTCTGTACGAATAATTTGATATAGTAACTCATGTAATAACTTATTATCAATGATTTCAGTAATATCCGAACAATTAAATGTCATTATCTATACAAATAATTACTTAAATATAAAAAGAAATGAGATATTCGCTCCACTTTATAAAAAGATAGTGCGTGTATTCGATACTATTCTCTGAAAATTTAAAATAAGAAATAGGTGACCTGACTGCAATATCGATCCGTACAATAATTCAATGATAAGTCACGCCACACGGTCTGTATACGTAACGTAACACCCTTATACCGAAACTTTTCAGCGCTTTTGTAAATTATTCAGAATAAAACGCGGTATTTACACTTCCAATTTTTTATATCATTTTATCACTTATGTACAGTAACAAAAGTAGAGAGAATGGCAATTTCTTTATATTTCCAATAGTGACGCTAAATATGAAATGTGACTCTCCTCATTCGGGTAATCTGTGAGGAATATATAAATTTTAAAAATGTAAATCGAATTTTTTCTTTATTTCCCCTTTTTCTGCGTCGGTTCGCTTCGTTGATTTTCCCAAGTCCATTTTTGCAACGCTTTCTGTGGCCTTATCGTTAAATACTAAATTGGAGGACACGTCAGTCAAAAACTGACTAGCTGTCCGCTCTACCGGCTCTTAATGTCGAGTTGTTATGCCACTTCCCTCGCACGTAAGCGTATTCCGGCGCTTACGAATAGTCAACGACTGATGTGACGTCATGAATACAATAAAGGAGAAACCGCACTACACCAATGGAATAGAAACCACAGCGGCTTTCCAAATCGGCTTTCCGAAAGTCGCCGGATCGAATGGAAAAGTATGCAACGAAAAGAAGAGGTCGATTTAAATTACTAATCAAGAAGTTATATATCAAAAATTAAAGATACCCATGCAGCACGGAGAAAAGTTACGCGTCGTTTTTTCGACGTAAAGTATCAATTATCAGAAAAATTTGTAACGTAATTAAAAAACGGCGATTATATATAGTACAGTTACGACGCTTTTCCATTGAAAACGCAAATAGAATTGTGTGTGTCGCCAATAAAAAGATCGCGAATTCGTCAATGTAAATTACGTGTAAACAACGCCCAGCGCTCTTCGTTTTCACGATTTCGCGATCATTAATATGCGCGATCATCAAACACCACGACGCGATGGGCGTTTCAAATTACTGTGAGAGATCGAGCAGTTTTTAGCAGAAACGATTATATTACACTGTGCGAATATCACCGATGCAGTCGCTCTTTCAATCAATTTGTTTCGAATGGTAATGAAAATAATTCGATTAACATGCATAGATAGTAAACGCCGTGTAACAAGGTTATTAAAACGAACGACAAGCCTTCAACCGTTCAAAATAACATGTGCCCCCTACACTCGAGTGCGAGTCGAATCAACAAGTGGAACAAAAAATTTTTCCAACATGCGTGAAACGATGCATCTGTTTACACATTGTGTTGTAAGTAAACACAAACCCTCGTGACAAATGTAAAATGCTTGATGTGATTTCAGTAAGAGCACACCGAATAACGGAGGAGTGTTACGTTAAAAAGCAGGTGCATGAATATGTTGTAGTAATCTTGCGAGATTAATTCTAATATCTTTTTATTATAAGAGTTACGATTAGAATGAAAAGATAATCATTGCCTATTATAAATGAATAAATAATAACCAATAATAACCAAATGCTGTATTAGTGCACCGTAAAACTTCACTTATAACACGCTAATTACTTAGCTTCAGTAAAGCAT
>NC_092359.1:17404178-17429459 GCF_030848805.1 Temnothorax longispinosus | reverse complement strand
AGCCTCGATCTTCGACATGGTAAAAAATAATAAGAAAATTATCTTTACGTCACATAAAATAATTCTCTCCAGATTATTACTGTAATAAAGATGTAGAAGGTTTGTAATAACCCTGGAAATACCAAAGTTTCATAATAATAAAAAGAAAGCGTGAAACCAAAACTACGACGAGAAATTTTATTAGACACTTACAATTAATGAAAGGCAGAAATAAAGCATTAATTTGCCTTTAATTAAGAAAAAAATTGATTTCAATTTAAATTGATCACGTGGCCCCGTATTCTTCTTCAGAAAATAAATGCATACTTTTTTGCACTCTTCGCACTCGCCGGCTAAAAGCATCGCGGCCATTGCGTCGCGAATGCAGGAGAGACAAACGAGAGGCGACGAGTTCGCGGGAGTCCGCGTTCTCATCGAGTCGCACAGACTCTTTCTTCATTTCGCGCGCCGCCGGCACTGACAGTTATTCAGCAGTGCCGCGTGTGCCGGTGACGGTGGAACCGTTACTGTCCCGAATCTCTCGCCGCATCATTAGTTTTGCTCTTATTCATTTCGCGCGCGCAGTCGGGTAGGAATCCTCGAATGCACGAGCGAACGGACGATTTCGCGAGTGACGATGCGCGCAATGCAGCTTGCATTCGGCAATTTCTTGGCATTCCTCATCTCATCTTTTGATAACGCGCGATGTTTTGATTTATGAGGATCAAAGCAAATGTCATTTTTACTGATTTTTACTGATTCGTTTATGAGCTCACAACTAAACTCTTAATGCACGTGCAAATGACAATTTACCTGTTATCGATGCAGAATCGAATTAAAAAACGCATTTTTTAGTTGTATAAAAATATATACTTAAAAAATTGCGTTCTAATCTTTTATTATTCTTTACAGTTTATCGTTCTTTAAAATGTACTCTCTGATGTATTAGCAAGTAATATTCAGCTTTGTATTTCCCAGTCCATTATAGGTCGATATATCCACTGTAATAAACGGTTTCGCAATAATCGAGATATTTATTGCGTCCTATTCGAGCATATACGATATATTGCCGACGACGTCGATTATAATTTACGGAGCAGAACGCAACTAGGTACGCACGTTGAAATGACGATAACAGAAGAATGCTTTCAGCGCGGTATATACACACGTTGGGATATTTACACAAAAATCTCCGTCATTTTACCGGGAACAAAAGGCCGCGCTCGCTCTGTGCGAGCCCAAAGTAACGTGGAGTTTCGATGCAGAGCGAAGATATATCTCGCCGCGAGATTTTGTTTCCGTCGGAACGAGAGGAAAAAAAAAGGGGAAAAATCCGGGGGAGAGCTATATTTTCTATGAGAAAGGGCAATGCAGGAAATGCGCGGGAATTATCGGATAAAAAGAACGCTCTCTCATCGTTGCGTGCTTCTTGCGAAACTCACACGAATCGTCGTCGTCGATGAAGCGCCGTCGTGCAAAGTGCATCGAGCACGCGTGGTGCATCCGAGAGACACGCACGTCCGTACGGACGAAGCGTGACACACGCGCGTATGGGACGAATGCGTTCTTGAAATGTGTGAGCTCTATTTCCCCGGGAATTACGAGTAGATGAGAGAGTAAAAAAGGAGCGAGCGAAAAAAGAATAGAGAAGAAGGGAAATGATAGAGAGAGAGAGAGAGAGAGAGAGAGAGAGAGAGAAAGAAAGAAAAAGAGGAAGGGAAAAGAAGTGCGTGTTTCTATGTAAAAGAATTTTTTTCACTTCTCTCATCCTCGCTCGACGTTCTATTCTTTCGTCACTTCCTCTTTCACAGACCCTTGCCTATACTCAGCTAAATATTCCGTTTCTTGCAAAATATGCAAAGACGACAGAGATAGAACTATTACTTATAAAATGTGATTCGTCAAATTTTATGTCTCTTATTATAAAATGGGTTATTAATATAGAAAATACATTTACTTATCTATTCATGTATTCTAACTCTATTATTTTGTGCGACCTACGGTCAGTACAGTAAATATCGAATATTTTTTTTCTTTTGCCTTTTAATTTGTCGGCTCTGTGCCTCCGGGTGAACTTTTTTTGATGTACTCGCGTATTTTCGCGAAAATAGGCCGCGTGAAGAGAAGTTGTTGAGTGCATGGAGAGTAGTTGCATTGGTGAGTGCAATGTACATGGCTCCGTGAGAGTCAATGAGCAAAAGAGAGAAAGAGAAAAAAAGACAGAGAGAGAGAGAAAGAGAGAGAGAGGCGCCGAGAAATGAAGGTAGCGAGGACGAGAACGGCGCAACGCTAGCTAGTGATGGTGACCTCTTTCTGGACCTGCCTGTCAGTAGTAAGTAATTGCGCGATAGAATGCTCGAAGAAGCGAGCACAGCAAGTACTGTAAAGAGCTTATTTCTTTCTTTGCGCGCTTTTAGGTGTCCCGTGTTGCGCGTTGCATGCGACATTGCAATTGCCGGAATTCGACGGATGCAAAACGAAAAAGTGTCCCGCGACAACTATTCGTAAATTGTTCCATGGAGAAATGGACCGAACCTCGCTTTAGACAATCTATGAATAGTTCAAAATTCCAGATAGAAGTCTATTTGTAATTTTATTCTTTTTAATAAATTATACTTGTGCACCGTAATATCTTTTCTCTTTAATATCTCTAAATAAAGTGAGTAATCCGAAAACAGTTATTACGAGATTTAGCATTGTTGCTGATCAATAATTTGTGTATTTTTATCTCGTTTATATCTAACGCAATATAGATCACTTTTTACACTGACAGGAACGAAACTAGGTCAGTGCAATCATGAAAATTAAAAAACCTCCTTTTGTTTGGAAAAAATATTTATATGAAAGAAATATATTTTCCATGTGCAGCAGTGTATGCCTTTGTTTCGCGATCTCTGTAGAAATCTTTAAAATGTGGAATTATATATAGTGAATGGAGGTCATGTAAATAAATAATCGCTATATTCTGAAAAAATTTCCGAACCATATACCACGTTGCGCACGTGTGTGTATTATGATTTGAACATTTTAATGTATAATATAATACAATAAAAGATATATAATAAAAATATTGCATTTTAAGTTGTTCCTCTTTCGAACGTTTTCACGTAAAGTTTCTGTCTGCATGCAAAAATGTAAAAAGCACGGTAGCTCGTATTAGAAAAAAAATGTTTAAAAAAATACAACAAAAGGGAGAACTACATAATTCTCGAAAAACCCGGTCATCCGCGGTTACGAAGTCTGAATGTATTTTTGCGGCACAGTGAAGCGCTTCGGAAAATCGCTTTGTATATGAATTCGCGCGGAAACAATAGTTCGTCACCCAATGGGATACCACCCTTCCCCGTCCCGTCCAACCCTCCCGTCTATCTCGATACCCCATCCAGGTCGAACTTCTAGTTGTACTTCTATAGTGCTTTTCCGCCTGTCGGTACTTCTCGGTGTCACACGCAGTTCTCTGTCATCTCTCGCCTGTCAACATACGTATCTATTCACTATTGTGGGCTTCGTCGTATATTCTCGTCGGCGTTTATGTCTCGTATGGTTCGTCGACGAGAAAGAGAGAGAGAGAGAGAGAGAGAGAGAGATGTGATTGGAGAGAAAGAGAGAGGCAATGAGGAAGGACATAAAGGAAAGGAATAGGCCGCGCGACGACGAGGGAAGGGGTGCCCTCTTTTCCGTCTGCGTACATATGACGGCATGCCCGTGTGTACGCGGGGATACCACCACCGGAAGTTGGAGGCCACCGCCTGACCTTGCGTCGGTCGGTCGGTCGGTCGGTTTCAACTCTGGCGAGCAGCCCCGTTCAAACACTCGATTACATATCGGGTGTCTCGCGATTGTCGCACCGATGCGGGCCGATACTACATTCCCCGAGTTCATCGGACATGTCACTTGGAAAGTTTATAGAAAACTTGAAACTTCTGGGCTAATTATGATATATAAAAAATTTTACGGAAGTATATCGATAAAAATAATAAATGGTTGATAGATATCGTATTAGTACTATTTAACAAGTAAATAACGTCAATTACATTTTGTAATAGTTGACTTATATAGCACGAAATGCTTAATTTTGTATAATATAAGCAGGAGCACAAATTATTAATTATTACAGTAAGATTAGAATTTCAAAAATAAATTATCTTTTGTAGACAGTCGTTTTCGCCACTTTATTATAAATGTCAGAGAGATTGAGTAACATATGTACAATTAATTATAATTATGAATTATTCATTATGCATTATAATTTTGCATTCAATTATTAGAAATTTATATAAAATGTAAAACATTTCAAATAGATGACACGATCTAGATTCGTGAAATATCGATCGAACGGAAGCAAAATATCTTCACAGCCGGTGAAAATATAGCTTTTATAGTACAGCTGTGCAAGTATTGATCGTCTCAGTATCTGATATATTTTTTGAACTCTGCGTAACATTTCGAGGACATTTCGGGAGTTTCGCGCTAGTAACAGTCTGTCGCGACGAATCGGAATATCTGACGCGGTTTTAAAACTGATATGCAATCCGACGGAGAGAAACAGGTCATTCTACTTGGAGAAATATTGATCGATACCGCAACTTCGATATACTTGGATACTTGTGACGCGAACGGGCGAAAAGTTGGTCGCTTTATAAGATCGGATATGGACCCCTTTAACAGGCTGGAACCGTAATATAGGGCATTCAAGCCGATAGCACAATATTTCCTTTCTCCCCACGGACGATCGGATTTTCCCCGCCACGCAAGGAAAGGAGAGAAAAAAATAATAGTCGTAATGATTAGCCATCTAAATTAAACTAATTTAATTGTCACGTATAACTTTTCGCAGTAGCGGAAATCTTTTCCTCGCGTTTCGTTTTCTTCGTTGAAATTTATATTATCTTTCAGACGAATTTAACACCATTTTAACATAATTTATAGAGATAGGGAGACAATTTATGTACGTATAAATATGCCGATATCTGAAAATAAATTACGTCAGCCTTATTGGCTTACGAAATTTTATTTCCCATTCTACATATAAATATGATTAAATTTAAACATCATGCATTTTCAGTGACATAGAACCTTGAATTTTTATCGAATATTATTGTCAAATTTCTAGATACTTTATAGAAAGTCTATAATATAAATCATAATTACGATATAGCTATTCAAGTGATATATTAGACATATATTCCAATGAAGGAACTCCTTAAAATAACGTATACTAGAATAAGCATAAATTATTAATCTAGTAGGTAAATTTATATTTTATTTATCAATTTACTTATCAATTTAAATATAATAATTCAATTTTACATTTATTCAAACATAAAAACTCAGCAAAATATATTTCTATGATTTTCCTACATCGAAAAAAGTGATAATTAAATTCACTCTGCTAATATGCACTAACTATTCGCATATCGTTCTATACTTATATGCACATATACGTGAATCACATAATAATATCTATAAAGCAACTATAATATACGTTACTGATTACACTCGCCGCGAAGGATACCGATAGTGGTTACAAACTGCATTCCAACGAAGAAAATAAAACCTTATGCGATTCCCACGTAACGTATATTCGAACGTCGATTCGAAATATATCGTGTCGCGCCGTAAATAAATAAGCGCTCGCGGAAAGTAGGCTTTGGGGAGCAATCGATAACCGCACACACGTATATATTCGCGCCACGTTTTAACACACCGCCGGACTTTACACGAGATTTCCCGGATAGCCCTGTGCATATACACGTACGTATGCACACGCACGCATACCCATTCGCGCATATATAACAACATCGAAACTGGCAACGGTTGCACAGCCCCGTTACGCGAAGAAGGGCGCAAAGGCGGCGCCTTGAATAAATCACCCGGAGAAAACACAAGACGCCGGTACAAGCGAAGAGATCGCGTAACGCTAGATCAGAAAAGCGCCGGGCGGGTGATGCAAGACGTAACTGTTATGCAAATCACGTAAATTGCACTTCCTCTCAACGTCTTCATCAAACGACAGCGAATATTGTCACAGGAATTATACCTTGCGACTTCGTAATCTATTTCGTGAATGACTTGATTTGCAATATACTTCTCAACGGATTTGATAATGCAAAATGGCAATATGTATATCATCGACGTAGATTTTAATATCAGTTTTAACACGTTATACTTCGCAAATTTCGAGGACTTATACTTCATTCATTGTAACCAATTTGAAAAATATCATAGATGGACACACATCTACCATAAAAACATAATGTAAAAAATCAAAAGTAACAAACCAAAGAAAGACATGTTATCAATTCCGCGATATCTCCCTATTCGCGAAAATTTTAACAAATGTTATTTAATAACAAATAATATCTACACTTCACGTTCTCTATCTTTATATCAAATGTGTATATGTACATAAATATATAATAAGATTATATACATATGTATGTGTAATATGTATATAAACGTTCCATATATTGTATTAAAGATTTTATCCCCATTTTCATTCATTCGCTTTTTTCCATTATGAGATGCGTATACTACGTTGAATAAAGCGAGTCCATTAGCAGAATTGTAAATATCGCGCTATCTACATTTTTCTACGCATCTGTACTTAACGCATTGATAGTCGTAAGGGAGAGATAGGGAGCCGTTATTTTCAACGTGACAGCACGCGTGGGGAACGAACGCGTAAACACGCAGGCTAGAACAACACGTAGGTGGTACGGCACGATCGAGCTGTCAGCTATAATTAAAGGCATTTTCATTAAATTCGCCACGACGAAACGACTACAACTGCCAGACCGCTCAAAGGGGCGGCGTCTGGTAAAGTCTCAACTGTCTTACTAACTTTAACCCCGCGTAGAGATTTATACCGAGACTTCTGCAATACTGCAGAAGCCTTCTTTATCCCTGTAAAGTTGGTCCCTCCCTATCACTAAAATTGATTTAATGACCAGCGCCTATAATCCATTTCTCAAAACCAATGTTAATAACAATAACTGTAATATTAGCGTATATTAAATTGACTTTTATACATTGAATCAATATAATATACAAATTTCTTCATTATATCACATTAATATATTCATATTAATTATTACACATATCTTCATGCCATGCATTAAAAAATTTGAACGATTGTATATCATTTTACAGACCTTAAGAATAGTATATGTATTCTTTTTCGATTAATTTCGAGCTATCGCCAATTAGTGGGTATAACATTATTTGTTATCATAGTTTTTTCGAGACTAATGTAAGCACTCTCGGTTTCGTCGCGTGCGTACATTGTGAGCTTGCACACACAACTGTCAAATAAACAAAAACTAATCCAACAGTCGAAAACATAAAAGCTTCACGTCAGGGGATTAATCCGTGATGAGTCGTTCCAGGCACCAGGGCGTGACGCACACGATTAATTACCGTGCTCCGCAAAAAGGGGCACTTTGGCGCGCGCGTGCGGACGTAGATGCACGCGCGTAAAGCTCGAGCGGAAGCTCGTTCCCCCGATAACGACGAGGCAAAAACATCATCCCCGAGCAAGTGCGCGCGATGGTAACGCGAGGAACGGATTAGGCGAGGAATCTCGTTAATGATGCCGTTAATTAATTTAATGCAATTCTCGCCGATAATCGTTCGAGTAAATTACTCGCGCTCCTTCATTACCGGGTCTCCACAGTGCGGTCGCGACCGATACCTGTATCTCATTAAAATTAATAGAACGTTTGTTTTCAAATTGTCCTTTTTCCCTTAAAAGATTTTAGATTATCACCTTAAAAATCAAAAAAATTAAGATTCGAGAAATTAAAATAAAAGTGACCTTATAATTTGTAGTCCTCAAATTTACAAATTATTATTATCTATACGATTTTTGCATTTTGCTTTGTCAATCGCTCACTTGACAATTCCCTAGCTCCGCCTCAGCGGTCCGGTAACACCGGAGGATCTCTGGGTATGTTTGCGACAGTCGAATGATGGAAGGTGGAAATATGGAAATCCAAAAATAGCAACGCGCCGCGGGCACGCTGACGACGCGGACATTCCCGACGAGGAAGCGGGGGAGACGGGGGTGGAGATTCGATATTTCAAGCCCCTACGCCCGTATCTGGGCGTTGCCCGATAAACCGGGTTGTCGCGGGGCGCGTGACCACGGGCGATGGACGAGAGAAGAGAATCGACGAGGAGTGCGGAGAAGTAACCGCATGCTCTCGCATTGATATTATTGATATATTATATATAGAGATAATACCGAAAATAATGTCAATTTTGCGACATAAAGAAAATTTTTCAAAAAATTTTTATAATATTGAGATTGTAAATTTAATTAAACGATTAATTAATTAAAATTTTGACTTCTTCCTAATTCAATTCAATTTAATTAAAAATTAACTAACTACGTTTAATATTAATGTCAACATTTTTTAATGAAAAATTAAAGCTATATTCGATTAAACTTGTATTCTATTTATTATCATTAGTATATATTATTTTCGTCTATAAAAGTTTGGTTGAAACGTTCTTAAAAGATAAACGTTTCAGTAATAATATAAAATGCATATATAATATAAATTGCAATGATAAAATAAAATAATTTGTAAAAAATCTTCAATTTTTCTCAGGGTTGGCATGTTTTTTAAACAATTTGTTTAAAACTGTCTGTTTAAAACTGATTTAAAACAGTGGACACTGTTTTAAACATTTTTGTTTTAAACAGTTTTTAAACTACTGTTTAAAACTGTTTAAAACACTGCAATTAAAAACATGTGATTATTTAGAACAAATTGCAAAAAAAAACAAAAACTAAACCTGATTTAGTTTTTTATCTAATTATTTGTGTAGCATATAAATATAAAGATATATCAATCAATTAATTTTATTTCACCCCCTTCCGGGATTGAAAAGGCGTTTTTTTCAGTAAAAACGTTCCCAAAAACCTTTACAAATTCTGCTATACAAATAAAATCATATACATTATACATTCAATCATTAATTGTATACATTTTATATCTATAATATAATTTTCTTATTCTTTTTTCCCCGACCTGGTCATTGAGCGACCTCACATCTCATTTCCCTTCCCTTCGTCTTCCATCCGGCACCCTTCTGGTCATCTCTTTCAGCTTCCTTTAATTCCGCACCCCTCTGACTTTCTCCTTTCTGTCGTTGCTCTTCCCTTTTCTTTCCGGCTCTTTCCCTCCTCTTGTTTGATGCCTTCCTTCTTTCTTATTCTACGTTCACTCTGCAAATAACTGCATTAAAGATTATTCTTACATTCTTACAATCTTACTTCCTTCTCCCTTCCTCTCTCTTAATGCTTCTCTCTTTATCTTCTTTTATCTCTCTTTTCCATCCTAAATTTCTCCTATTCTTTTTTCTTCCTATCTGCTTCGTCCTCGTCCGTATCCATAAGGAGATTCTCCTCCATCCTTTTTCGCTCTTTCTTCCTCCATGATCCTCTTGGGCCTCCCGCTTTCCTCTTCTCGCCTCTCTTTTCTCCTTTCTTTCTCCTCTCTTTCTCTTACCCGTCGTTTCCACCGACTTGTCCTCGTCCATTTTCACCCTCAATCCGCTCTCTTCCTTTTTCTCTTGAATCCAATACCTTCCGCTTATCCTCCTCAACAAAAATCATCTGTATTATTCTCTAATCTTCTCTGACTAACTTGCCGCTGTATTAGCCTGCTTTCTTCTTCTCTCCAGCTCTGCCATCCATTTATCTCTCTCTCCTTTACTATTCAGTATCCTTATGATCTTCTCGCCAATTCCTTCTGGCTTCTCCTCCTCCTTTCCTCTTGTGCACCGCTCTAACACACGCTCCCATGTCTCTGGTTCCTAGATATCTATTTGATATTTCTATATTTCCTAATATTTTAAAATTTCTTTCATTTTATGCAAAATGTGATTAATTTATGAAAGATCGCTACATACCCTACAGTATATTCAATATGTTGCACAAGGATATCAATGTCATCATTAATTGAAATTGTGTGGAAAAAAGGATACGAGAACATAGTGGGATTCGTTTTAATTAAACTCCTTCGACTGATTAAACCTTACTCTCTTTTCGATACTACTTGGGTTGTGAGTGCGTACACCCTTGCGGATTTGAATACACCTTTGGTAGTAAATTCAGCACAGGACAGTAACCCCCAGCGTTACTATTCATCGAGCTATTAATAGCGTAATCCTGAGCCCTAAATTTCTAATTAACTCAGGTCGGAATTATGTGTAGTAATGTTCATAAGTTCAAAAACATAATTTTTGCTAAAAGAATAATTTATATCTGGAAATTTTGATAAAAAAAGAGATATTTACTTCTTATTTTAAGAATTTTTAATCGAAAGAAAGTTTATATTCAGTAGTAGTATAGATCATGAAAATGATTTTATTTGTGTCTAAACTTTTCTTTATAAAATTGTAAATTTTTACATATGTCAATTAAATCAATATAATATTAGACAAGACGTATTCTTCACTTTTTATTAAGATATGTATCGCATTTTTCTGTAAAAAAAAAGCAATAAGTCATTTTCTTATTAAATCATTCTATTGACCTAAAAATTGTTACCGATATGTGTTAGAGATTTGAAGATTGACTTGTTCACGTTCGCGAAATTACGCGAATTTACGTGTACGTCCTTCTTGCACTATGATATAACTTTGTGCGACGTCTTGAAGCAACCGGAAGAAAATTTTATTGCTCCGAATTGCCAGCACTGAATGTTCGCGTTCAGAGGCGAAAATTACGGGCCAGTTACGTTCGTTGACAGGTCGATTGCATCGCAGATAAATAGAGCTGTCAATTGACGACGGCAAGCTTTTTCTTGCCATTTACTTTCCTGTCGTTCGTTACGGTCATCGGACAGCGTCTTCTCTTTATGTAATTAGAACATGCGATGAAGAACTTAATACATCTCGACTTTCCCAACCATATGTCCTTAAATTATCTTTCACCGTTTAAACGGTAAGCAATCATCATAAACGATTTAATTAAAACTACCCCAACTAAATCGTTACTTGCAATACTTTTTTCTATCAATTAGTTGCGATACTTGTCGACTATAATTATCATCTTGCTGGGTTATTCATTATGATAGTTTCTCTTCAATTATATTTGTCATTGCCACACCTCTATTTTGCGCTCCTAAGCGTGCGCGACCCCATGACGGATTGTGTCAGAACGTGTAAGCCTGGGGCGTAGACCAACGTAATAAAAAATGTAGCATATCTTTTTTAGATAAATGAATGTACTTCCAACGAATTGTATCTGATTCAGAATTAGCGGCAATGTTACTTATGTAGGTACATCTTGAATTTATCATTAAATGTCTATAATTCTGTATTTTACTTATTCAATTTAAATATAGTTATATTACCAATTAATGAGTCATATTTTAATCACTCTTTGACGGACAATTTAGTGCAAAATATGAGAAATTATCGATCGATATCCTTGCCGTAATAATTTTAGCATTTTAATTAATTAGTTTGTCATTAAGTTAATATGCAAAATAATTAATTTACTAATGGAATAAAATATATATTATCTATTTAAAAGTTGCATTTTCTTCCTTATAATGTGCATATGTAATCCTCAAATACTAAAATAAAATATGTACTATAAGTCTTTTAAATTTTTGTATTTTTATATAATGTTGATCAAAAAACTACTAACGCGATATAAGGAATCATAATTTTTATTTGTATTGTATCCTGCGTTGACAAAGCCTATTCGCAGGAAACATATCTTTACTTTTTAAAAATCACGTTCATTAAATATAATTTAATTGAAAAAGAATTAATTAGCTTGTATATTCATATCAATCACTTGTGATATTTGAACATCTCCGATAATTGGTATCGCAAAAATGTATTGTTGTTTCATTAAAAGAAGGATTAAATTTGATATAATTCACGCATATATTGAAAAAACAGCATAACAATATTTATCAGTATCTATTAATGAGAAAAATAAATAAAATATAAATAATTAAAACAAGACGCATATATAAATAGAATACAAAGAAATAATAACATCATTAATTAAATAAATATATGAAATTAATAACAAATAATTAACGTTCTCCATTAAAAATATAACTCGCAAGTACGATGATACAAGCAAAATGTACGTTTTGTGCTTCGGATGATGTCGGTGATGAAAGAGAAGTGCTCTCGTAGACAGACGCGTAACATCGTCGCATCCCCTTTAAGGTGGACTCTAACTACACGAATACATGATCGCCCATTCAATCGAGGCGAACCACGTTTTAGATCTAGAATTCTAGATCACGAAGAAATGAAGGAGTAATTCATCGAGAAATAAAGTCAATTTATTTTTTAAAATTTATGTTTAACATACATTTTTTTAATGCGAAAGAACGGACAGCGTATATTCGATCTTCGGATATATGTATATTATTATCTTTCGTTGCTAATGCGTTGCTAATGAACTTAATAAAATGTATATTAATGGATTAAAGCTAAAAATCATATATAGCTAAATATTAATCGATACATATTTTAAGATTATAAGAACCAACGTAAGATTGTTACTTAATAGTTTTGGAATAGTCGAAAAGTTGCTGTGTCAGAATTAATTAATAAGCACATAGAAACTTCAAAAATATAAAATAAGAAAGTTAAAAACGCGAATTAAAATATTCTATTCTTCTTACAATATTCTCATACTTGTGACTGATGAATTATGCAGTTAATATTCATTATGCAATATATTCGTTGAAAACATGTTGTAACATCATGATTACATTGACAACACACAAAGGTAAATTATGAATGTAAAATCATGTTGCCAAATTTACTTTACACACGTGTGTGAGGATTAACGTATTACGTCGAAAGAATGCCCGAGTATTTTGCTTGAGTGTTATTATTATATACACGCCAATAGAGCAATACTGTGCAGGTATTTTGACGTTTGATAAAGGGGAATAAAATTTAGAAGAAAGAGAGAGCAGGCTTTTGATCTACATCTCTTGAACCACATCACAGAAACAGCCACTCACATAGCAATTATTTTTTATTACCTCTGTTAAACTATTCGGTGAGACGTTACTGCATTTAGAATGGGCGCTGAAAGCGCGGCGCGCGATGGAGGGTAATTTATTCAATAACCCGTCATTATTTCGATATTACCCCCGTGTTTTTAAATAGATACAATTTCGGCCGAACTGCCAATTATCATTTACAGTACGTTTGAGCGCATAAACGGGAGAGGCGTATGAGAAATGTACATCGAAGCTGAATTGCATAATCAAATTCCATGGTCATCGCTGTATATATTAATGTAATCATCGTACTGTATTGACATATAAAATATTTTCAAAATCATACGTCTTAAAAATTATGAATTAATCTTTGTTTAACGAATGACATTTCTACTAGATTATTCTACCATTTATCACGCATTTTTAATTTTCAACATTTCATATTCTAATTATTCGATATTTTATTATCTATCTATCCGCACGTCAATTATATTTTTAAAAAATAAGATCCGACTAAGTTTTTTTGGAAAGAAACCAAAAAGTAAGATTTTGCTATCAATTTATTAGATTAATTTGAATTTTGAAGCTATTTATCTGTCTCCCTTAAGTTTATGAATAAGTTATGAGTGACGCAAGGGAATGGACGAATGGAAAATGAGAAGATGATTTGTCTTCGAGAATCACGGAAAGGACAGTATGTACATATTAGTCAACGGACAGAGTCCTCACTAATGACTCATATAGCGAAGGATGTCTCGGCCGGATATGCGCGCGTGTGCGTCGACACGTGGGGAGGTGGTGCACGTGCTTGCGCATAGCGAGGGTCGCGCCCGTAAACCAAGCTCGAATTCCAGAACAGGTGATTTGGAGTGCTGAACATTCCATTCTGAATCAATTATATATTACAATTAATTCTTAACTCAAATTAAGATCTATATGCAAAATTCTGTTATATTTCCAATGCTATTTTTTCTCGAATATGATAAACGAGAAATTGAAATATATATCAAACATTTCAATTTGAAAATTTTTCTTAATTATACATCGTAATTCGACGCTAATCTTTTTCAATAATTTTTAAATCTTGAATGTCAATGGCGAGTGAGCTCCAAATTAAAATTCCGTGAATAAGAAATCTCTATACTACTCACAATCAGAGGTATAGGGTAAACTCGGGTAAGATGGCCATAGTTTTTTAAAATGCAATAAACATACATTTATTTTTGTTATATTTTAACAGTGTTTGGTATATTCCTTCACTGAAGCTTAAAGTACGTAAAACTATCGAAATTAAGAAGAAAACACTTAACATGAATTTTATATTATCAAAGTATTACAACGTATGCATTGGCCATCTTATCTGACTTTTAAGGAAAAAATGGCCATAGCAGAAAAGATAACCATAGTATTTTTAAATAAATAGTGAAAAATAGAAATACAAATTATAGGTCAAATTACAATTTACATAGCTTAACTATGTGTGTAACGTTGATTACGGCAGCTTAATAACTATAATTTATTTAATGTTATAGCAGCTTTTAGCGGACACATGAAAAACTTTGCAGGTAGTCAAAAGTAAAAATATGATATAATATTCACAATATTGTTATTTCGAATAGTGTACGCACATAAACTACTGTAAATATTGATTATCTTTGAGAATGACTACAAAAATGCACTGTTTAGCCATTATTGGAGAAATTACAGCCATGGGCCATCTTTTCCGTATGGCCATCATACCCGAGTTTACCCTACGTACAATAATAAAATTCTATTAACAACTTGCATGTTCTCCAAGCTTAAAATTTTTAATCACTGGTAGTT
Organism: Temnothorax longispinosus; assembly: GCF_030848805.1. Taxonomy (NCBI): domain Eukaryota; kingdom Metazoa; phylum Arthropoda; class Insecta; order Hymenoptera; family Formicidae; genus Temnothorax; species Temnothorax longispinosus. The sequence goes on along the minus strand of NC_092359.1, from coordinate 17,414,655 downwards.
GAAAAACTATTACACGTCTCAACATTGAAACAATGATTCTTACAAGCTCATAATTTATGGCTAAAAATGCATTACATTTGATGTAATCGTATGCTATCGTGCACGCAAATGCACCAGCATAGGTTAATAATTAATAAACGGCGTCTCGCCGATATGTTATCAGCACCTGGACCATCTCGCAAACATGCGACGCGAGGCAATTCGCGCTGTTAGTCATAACACGTGAGATCGGTCATGACTCATTCTGCTTTTACTATTCGCACGACGTATCAACCGGCGCGGCGCGGCGCGGCGCGGCGCGGCGGATCCATCCACGAACGGACACGTCCAAAAGTCAAGGTTGATTCTTTCAACAAGGATTTCGCGGAATGAGATAAGATTCCGCGAATATCAACCGATTCGGCAAAATGAAAAACGAAATAGTCTCGCTATTTGGACGGTTATTTCGGTCGACGAACCGATACATTCTGCACATTGTTGGGTAAAATTCGACACGCTCTATTTTCAGACAAAAAAGTACAATGTTTCCTGATTCGTTAACTGGAATCTCAGGTGCACGTTCTTTAACTAGGTTGGAAAAAAATTTCGTTCTTTTTTCATCCAGATTGAAATCAGATCAAAGCATAATTACGAAGTAATTTAATATTGAGATTAAAAGATTTAGACGCATTGAATTTCACAGCCACGAACGACTAACATGAATTGCAGTTATTTTCACTAAGTTTTATTGACTGTGTAAATTATGTATTAAGGAAATTTTAATTTACGACTTAATTATTAAGTCTCCAGAATTGCGTAAAAAAACTCGTTTCCAAATTTACCATAAAGCATATAAATGGCTCCTAATTTTGCACTACTCGATTCCTATTCGCTATGGAAGATTCCAATTGCGTAGGATCGCAGAAATTAATTATTAATTAATTACTAACCATCAGATAATTAATGTGTTGTTATGTTCCGTCGATCACAATTCACGACGGTTCTTTCACCTCTGCAGTGTTTCTCTTATTTTCGCCTGCCAATTTTAATTAATTTGATAAAATAAAAAGACTTAAAAATATGAGAGAAGTTTCTTTCGTTACTCTTCACGAAGAAGAGGATTGTCGGACGGGAATGACCTGCGCGGCAAGACAGGAATAGTCGGGAGAGAGTACTGGAAGAGGAGCAAAAGAGAGATGCACACGTGCACGCTGCCGGTCTCTCTATTTTTATGTGTAACTCTTTTGAAATGGTCCTCCGTTACTACGTGGGAGTTCTGCATTTTCCTCCTTACTCCGCTTGTGTCGAAACACTTGAGCGAAGTTAAGTAGGAGATAATTGGATAGTGGTTCTTCCCGTAATTTGGCTTTTCATAAGTCTCTTCGATTCCAGTGAACTCTTGATGCGAAGATACAAGGACGCACAAGAAATTCGCGTCGTGACCTCATATAGAAATAAATAATGGTATCTTGAACATTTTTATCTTTTCATTATTTTGAAGAAGTGGACATAAATAAACTAGTATGATATTTTCTCGTATGCCAACTATGAATGTTTGAAATCTGCATTCATTTAATAACAAAATACGACAAATAAATATTATGACCAAATTCTTCATGCATTAATATTATTAATATATCTCCATTTTTCAAATATTATTTTGAAATATCGCAGGATCAAACAATTTTCATACGTCAATCTATGTTAATAATAAATAGATAATAAATAATCATTATAAAATTATCAAAAACTACTAAGAATTAATTTCGTTATTGTCAAAAGTATTTTTAAATTTATATTATACAACATTTTGAATAATATTTATATCTTTCTCGATCTTTCTCGAAATAACATATATAAAATTGTATAAAAAGCATATTCATGTAAAAAGTACTTTCGCCAAAAAAGAATGACCATCATGAAAACAGTAATAAATAACTCGCTGTAATCAGATTTCACGAACACGTAAGAAATTCGATACGTATTTACAACAAAAGCATGTCAGCAGAGAGTCAACGGCCTCCGTGCACGTGCACAGCAGTCGGTACATTCAGCAGGTGCATACTACTGAAGATACGCAAATTCACATTCATGCTCAAAAGAAGCATCAAAAAGCGTCAAGAATAAAAAGAACAAATAAAAGTGTTTCAAAAACGATTAGAAAATTAGACAAATTAGATAGATTAGTTAATTAAATAATGCAATTATATACGTTTCCTTTAAAATTTCTCTTTGAAAATCCTTAATTACCGCAACGATAAAAAAGCCTTTGGCGAACTGCGAAAAACATCGTTCTTCCAAAGCAACCGTCAATATTTATAGCATGTCTAGACGCGAATGTACAGAACAAAAAGTTAATCGTACGCGCATACATTCGTAAGACACGGTTTGCAAGCGAAAAAGAAAAAACGCGAGCGAGCGGGTGGCTCATAAGGGATGGACTCTCGCGGGAAGAGAATGGGGAAGATAACGGCGAGTAGTCGAGCAAGAGAGACGAAGAGTTGCCATGGTGACCATCAAAGGCGCCGATCAGACACGAAGGGATGAGGATATACCTCTTTTATGGCCGACTTTGTCACGCAGAAGCCGCCACCGCGGAACCGAAGAATACGCTCCCTTCGCGCCACGCCACCCATTCATCCCTTAACTCCGGTCCTTTCGAGTTCCACCAGAGCGGAAAGTATTTGCGGGATTGAAACGAGCGAATCCGCGAAAAAAAGAGCGGCGTTGTGACGTTTACGTGGCGCCCTACAACGCTATATCAAGTGTTCCGGAATCGCCGAAGGTCTTTTTAGTCACAACAACTTTACGATCAATTTTAAAGAGAAGACACCATTAACTTCCATTATTTTAAATTAAATTTTCAGTACTTAGCATTTTAAGTTTTGGATATCTTAGACAGAAAAATATTTATTTCTTCATCCAAGTTAAAAATTTTGTACTACGGGAATTATTCAGGATCAAATATTTAATTATCTATCCAAATCAAAAGAAATCTTTGTTCTGACCTATAAATAAAATGTGTAATAGTGTATCAAAAATTAATTTTTTTCAACGATTAATATTTTTGTATATTTTTATGTATATTTTTTCGTATTAATAACATCGAAAATTAAACTCACCGGTATTATGCTACAAGTGTACAATTAATGTATTATTTTAATGTAATTAGCTAATTATGGTGAAAACGCAATTCAATTCACGAAAATCAGAAACAATCGACGCCGACGTCGCGCTTCCGGATGATATATTTCCTCGAGTTCACAAAGTTATAACTATTGTCGCAATGAGGAAACACAAATGCTCGCGGGATCAGTTATCGTACTAGTCGGTGTATAAATCACTCAGTCCGCCATCGTAAATTATATTGAGGTACACTTCAAACCGATAAATTTGACCATTTGTGCGAGTGCACCGTGCAGATTAACTAAATAGCCGCGGTTGTTTACATCATGCACCGGCGACGATGTACATTAATAAATATACCTACACATGTATGACGTGCCGATTTTAAAATAACTTCTACATTTATGTATTGTTGACTACCGAATAAAAAGTGAAATATATGGAATATTTTAAGATTATATTATATATAATTTCAAACAAATTTTACTTTGAAAGAATCTTAATTTAAGAGTTAGCTATACAAAGGTCGTTTAATGTTGTACATTAAAAAGTAATAAAAGAGAAAAGAGTGCTTAATAAAATTTCAATAAAGCTGGGAAATCAACTCCATATTATTAATCTGAAACGTGGAACTTGAGACAAAACATTACAGGAAAAAGAGAGTCAGTAATGATCTCTTGATATGACAAACATATGACGAAATTGAGGTACTTAACCCTTAAATGCCACACCTCTCAAGAATCTCGTAAATGACACATGGGGTCTAAAAGACCCCAGCATGAAAAATGTCTCCTTACTCATCGATTTTTTGATATTTACAATTAGTTATGAAAATTATTTTCAATGTTGTTCAAGGCTTAGAAAAAAGAATAAAATGCTTATATTGTTAAAATTTCAATTTCAACATAGTATAAAAAATTAAGTAAACTGAGTACTGCTAAGTGTACAACCGGGTAGGTCAATCACTCAACTATCATCAATGGGAGCATGAGCTCCATTTTTGGGGGGAACATTTGAAAATATATCATTGTAAAGGGTCTGGGGTTCGCTGGACCTCGGGTGGCATTTAAGGGTTAAGAGACTTTCTCTCTCTCTCTCTCTCTCTCTCTCTCTCTCTCTCTCTCTCTCTCTCTCTCTCTCTCTCCTCTAATACGTAACACTACTATACGCACGAAGTGTGACCCGGAAAAAGTGGAAGAAGACTCAGACGTGATTCTTACCTTCCGCTACGACGAAAGCGAGTCGCAGTCAGCTGTGCAAACGTTTCGTGGGAGAACTTGGAAAAGAAGAGAGCTCGCAGTTGCGAAACTTCTACCGTGTTATGGTTAACCTAGTTGTGTGACGGAAGGGCGAGGCTACACAACGAAGTAGTTGGCTATAGATTACATCAGGCCAAGAGGACGAGAAAGAAGAAAACAACAAGTATACTACACTGAGAGAAAGGTTTTGTTACTATATGTGACCAACCAACACATTTTTTGCTGTGAGAGCTAATTAATTTTGCAATAATAGCAAAACTTTTGTTGCCATGGCAACAGTTTTGCTGAACTTTGCTATTGCAACAAAAGGTTTATTATTGCAAAATTAAAATTAGTTCTCGCAGCAAAAAAATGTTGGTTGTTCACATAGTAACAAAACCTTTCTCTCAGTGTAGTGAAAATGTTTAGAAATGTAATGTCGCTGCATGGCCACTCGAGTTTACAGAAGAGCGACATTCATCGATTTCAATCAATATTTCATGTTTCTTTTCTACCTCATCGTTTGAAGTGTAGACATATTAATTATTCGACAGATTAATATCTTTAAGTGTAGAATAACATACACAGATATAAAATATAAAAATACCAAAAAATAAACATAAATAAATATCCTAGAGATATAATTTTTAAAAAATTATTAAATCGGTTCTTAATAAAGAAAATTTATTATCATTAGTAACTTTCTGTTATTATTAGTGTATCTATATACGATGAAAATTGTAAAAATATAATCATAGCTCAACTACTCAAGTAATGATAATTAATTATCTTCAATACGTATCTAAGAAGTATTATTTATAAATCTCCGAGAGATATACCCCTCGCAATCGATTATTCGAATGTCAATCCCCTTTCTCGATATCTGTTCATTTCTAGCCGAGTCGTTTTTCTCGGATGACCGGCCAGGCTGAAATATTAATCCGCGCGTTCCTTGAAATGAGACGACGCGGAGAAAAGCAAGACGCAGGTGCGAGGGAGATGAAGAGGGATTGTATAGGCCTAACACCTCGACGCCAGGGGCTAGCGAGAGAGAGAGAGAGAGGGGGATTTATTGATCTCGCCAACCCTTTGCCCTACATTCCTAACTATTTCTCGCTCATGCTGTCTCGCCAGCCGCGTCTCATGCTCTTCCTCGCGTCCAACTTTTTGTCTCCTGTACTGCCTCCCACACCTAACCGCCTATTTTCTCCTTCTGTTCGTTATAGGCGTCCCAAAAACTTATTTAGCTCATGTCCCAATTTTTTTATTTGTTATTTTTTATTCGCATTTAATTTGACAAGAATTTGTTAAAGAGATTGTTACTATTTGAGAACATCCAGCTTTATGTATCTTCGTAATTTAAAACTTAATTTGTAAACTTTAAAAATGTTCTGGTAATAATAATACCAGTAATGTGTGTATTTTATGCATTGATATATTTTGTTTTTAGCAATTATTTTCAACAAAATTTGCAACAAATACTAATAATTAATAATTATATGTATTTTGTCTTCTACTAATCAAACGTTCTGGAACAGAACAAAATTTTTATTCTGTTTCATTGTAAAACTAAACTCTAATATCTTAATAGCTATTGAAACCTTGTCATTTCTCTTACTTTAGTTTCAAGTATCTATAGCTAACAATAAGATGCAAAGACTCTAGAAGACGTGTATGCTTTGTTCTCTCTCTTTCATTATCGCTTTCTTGCATTATCAAAATGCAAAAATTTTTCTCTATTCTCACGAACTATTATCTGTCACCATTTTTTATATCTTCGTAATATTCATAATAATTTTCATCGTTCTTCCTGCCGCGGATATCCATCATTCTCCCGAGCTATATCGCTATTCAACGGTAGACGTTTATCTTGCTTGAAACACACTTCCGCTTTCTCAACGTCGGTTACGACCACTAACCACTAGGTCACACCAGGTGCAGATCGACGCACGATGTTTTATGTAGAAGCAATTAAAAGCGCGAATGTTCGATTACAACGTTCATCAAAACGCACCAGTAAAAAAGACGATGTAAATCAATGGAGTATACGGGCTGCGACAAAAATCGTTAGCGTCAGAAAAATTCAAATTTTCGACACTAAACTCAATTCTTCATTTTCAGTATCAAATATTTTAATAACTAAAAATCTTAAATGTTAAATGTATGCATTTTATTAATTTAGCAAAATTAATCAAATAATGACGTTTCAATATCCACTCCGTATACTGTTGAGAATCACGTCACCTAGAAGATGAATGTTATATCAGACTGACAACTAAAAATTAATAATCCAACCGTTCTTTTGCTCGCTTTCTAATACAGATAATATATATGTTGTAGAAAAAAATTCCCGACTTCTCGGGCACCCTGTACATAAATCATACCGTAATAGCATGCACCGCGGCGACGAATTCGCAAAAGTTTACCGGGCGAAATAAATCCCATCAGCCCGACGAGAACGTATATTTTCAAAATCGCCTCAAGCGTCGTCCGAACGGTCTTTGATTGTGATGGTCTCGGGCGTAAATCGCACGTGTTCTTTCCCCTCGAAAGTACATCAGGCGCACTACGCGTGTAATGTAACACTTGCGTGTTCTAAGCGAGAAAGACGGAAGGATCGGTACGCGCAATACAAAGCACACGATCGCTGGCTCGCAAGTCGCGACGTTGTTGCGGCACATCTAGGTGAAACAATCAATCAGAGAAACACGCAGGCAACGGCGTTTGCTGCACGAGAATCTCGCGATGCGCATTAACGTCGACATGCAACGCACCATATCGTAACGCTTTTCCGAACATTAACGTCCAGGCGCGATCCGGCGCAATGCCGTCATTAACCGTTATTTCCATCTTTTCTTGCGTAGCTATCACACTATGATTCGCAGAATTGCAGGCGAGAAGAAAGCAATTAATAAAATTGCACGGATCTAACTAATAATTTCGTTCAATTTTTCTTTTATCTATTACTTTTTACTCTATGTAAATTTAGTTAAAAGATATATCTTTGATTGATATATTTATAGTATTATATCGATTCCAAAATATGACAACTCTAGAGAAATAAGAAGCAAGAATTGAATGTTTTTTTTTTCAAATATACAAATTTTATAAATTCAGTTATTATCATTTTCATTAATCTGTCAGTTGGCTCAGTCTACAGTGATTATGGATGAATTCTGCATTTTGATTTTGCACGCAATAATGCAAAATTAATGCCGATAGATATAATAATAATTAATGTAATTATTGTTAGTGTATTTAATAATGCAAAATATATCAATATATTAATTAATTACATAATTCTGGAACAAAGAATTAAACCAAAAAGTATTGCGATTTAGTGAAAGTAATTTTAAAATTCAAATGTCCTCTCGATAATTAAACGTCTCTCGAAAATATTGAAGAGATCACGAGCGCTGTCCGATGCGAGATACCTGCATCGCCAAGATGCTAAGTTTAATTCTAGCAAAACGGCGTGGAACTTAGTGAAAATCAGCTGTCATACCGAGCGTGACTCACTTGCCCTGACACTTTCATCAACACCTTTATAGGCGTTCAAATAAGCGAAAGTGACTAGCACGCCGCGGATTTCTGCGGCGGTTTAACATTAAGTCGCACTTGCATAATACACGTGCCTCGCAAACGACGACACGCCAACGCGATGGACATACGCGAATACTAGAGGATCTCGGATTAGAGGGTGCAACGATCCTAATAAACGGATCATTTTCAGAAATATATCTTTTCTATCGATACCTGTCGTCAAATATGTTTCAAGTATATTCGTTGCCTATTCGAAAGTTGGAGACAAAAAAACACAAATATACGGGAGAAACTGGAGCAAACGCAGTTAATCCGTCACTCGGGCATTTCAGGTATTTTGATTTTTATCTACACAGAGATCTTCTCGTTTCTCTCTCTTTCTCTCTGCCTATACCGGCTGACCGCGCGTATGTATTTACACAAAATTTTGGTTCGGCAGTTTCGCAAGAATAATCACTCGCCGTGAGCTTCAAAGACCGGAGTAAAAATCAGTTCTTCATCGCGTTCCATAAAATTTCGCCCGTTGCGTGCAATTAGCGTGACCGACTTCAGAAACGCAAAAAATTACGTTCGATAATCGCTTCGAGAGTATCGGCAATGAAAGGCCGTTTTCTCCATAATGTGAATATCTTGTTTTAAAATTTAGAGAAAGGTCTGTTACAATTTTACTACATATAATATTTGCACTTACATGATAAAATTTTTCTTTTAAAATAAGAACACGAATTTCAATGATTTGATGCGCAACCTAACTCGCTTTGTTTCACTCATTTGCAATTTACAAAAAAATGTTAAGCGGTGCAGAAATGTAAGTAGTGAAGAGCTAAAAATACGACGCTCGTCCGCCTGCGTCGGTTGAATGCAACCGCGGTATGTACACGTGCGCCGTCCGCCGAATTTTCGTGGTTCTTAACCGCTGTGCGTGCACGGAAGTCGGAGAGTCGTCGCCGGGCACGCTCGGTGCGCACGTCAGGGTCACTGACCTCGATACACGGTGTGACATAATACCGACTGCTGTACACGCGGACGAGCTCAAACACGCTCGCACGCGTGGTCTCACACACACATATACACACGCATCAGACACGAGCCTCCTATCGTACGTGACCATGCGCGCGTGCACGTAACCGGAACCGATTCCCTTGGTTTGGGGTGCATCCCCCAACGGTACGCCTTCGTACCATTCGCATGAATCGCATGCAGACGGCGCGAGACGGCGGCATCAGGGAAATAACCGTGCATGTACGCACGCACACATGCATACACGTTGTGTATATATGAAAAAAAATCTCCAAAGCCGATAAGAACTTCTGTTATCGGCGGGAAAGTATCGCCGATACGAGATAACCCGCGTCCTTCCTATCTCGGAAAGAGAAGCGTTCTGTGATAGAACGATATGGAATATCGCGAGAGAGGAAGTCAGAGAGAAGTCTTCGCGATTATCTGCTGATATAGAAGTACGTCAGCGCGAAAGTGATCTTGTTGATCGCGCGATCTACCCGAAGGATGTTTTTAAATTTAGCGATGACTACGACTTTTTACCGTATTCGTTAAGGAGGTGCAAAGTGGATGGTCTCGCTGCGTCATGCGAATTCATACCGTCTGTTTGCTCGTTGTCTGATGTACGTATTTTGAAGAAGACGCATGGAATGTCGAAAGAAAGCAGTAACGTATCAGCAACAAAAGTGCAAGATTCTAACAGAGAAATTATAATGTGAGTATCAAAGTAAAGACATATCGATAAGTAATTACAAAATATCCGATAGTAGATTTAATAAAAAAAATCTCTCCTTTTTCTCTTTCACATTACTAATATTTCTGTGAGTAATTCATTATTAAAGACTAAATGAAAAAAGTAAGTTGCTAAATTGATTTACTATAAATACGAACAATTTTATTTGGATATTACCTCGGATATTACTTAATACATGTACGTGCAAAATTAAAAATAAAAACACTGACAAATAAAATGTTCGTTAAATAATAATCAACTTTAAATTTTCAAGAGTTTTGTCGTGAAATTTTATTAGTTTCGCGTATTAGTTTCTGCGAATATTTTTCGCTATGACGTTTAAAGCATGAAAATTCTAATTGCAAGTACGCAAATAGCTGCTATCTCAAAGCGATGCGATATTAATTACAGCGAAGATACTAAGCCCATGTTTGACATTCGTGCCAGTAAAAAAAATCTAAGCTGCCGCCAAGTAATTACAAGACACTTCTCCCCGTTCCGTATGAATATTACCTGCATGAATAATTTACCGCGACATTTTATATATTTGTAATATTTTCTAACTATTGCACGATAGCTAAAATCTCAAGCTTGACATGGCAACATCAGAGAAAGCGCAACAACGAAGCTCGTACGGGCAATAATTTTCAACGCATGATCCGCGCGCGCGAAATGATCGCGCGATACCACATTCGATATCTCCCAGCGTAGATGCAAAGATATTGCTGAAATTGCACGTTGCATTTTTTTACGCGTAGCTAGGCGCCGATGCAATCCGCGCGATTGGAGATAGATGGGGGATCTCCGTAGAAATAAATTGATAGATCACACACGATGAGGATGGGAAGCGCGGGGGAAT